>NW_004955592.1:837730-839136 GCF_000276665.1 Chinchilla lanigera
GGCTCTGGGGGCTGCGGCGGCCTCAGCTCCAGCTCCGAGGGAGGCTGCTGCCTGAGCCACCACAGGCGCCGCAGGTCCCACAGGTGCAGGCTGCGGAGCTCGGACTCCTGTGATGGTGACAGTGGGCGGCAGTGTGGGGGCTCTGGCTGTGGCCAGGCCTCTGGGGGCTGCTGCTGACCTGCATCTGAAGCTGAGACAAGAGATTTCAGAGGCACCAAGATTCCCAAGAACCAAGAGCAGCATCTTGTTGATGCATCCTCTCCAGTGTGTCCTGCCCTGGCTGTCTCAGGCGTGTTGGGGGGGTTCCATCCACCGTTCTGAACTCCCCCAGAAGCCTCTTCCTGTCTGATATCAGCATCTCACAGTCCTGCTGAGGACTGTACACATCCCTGTACCTCACTCTGTCGAAAAATTAAAAGCTCATTGTTTCTTTACCACTGGCGTCTTATGGTCATTTCACTCTGACTCTCCCCAGGTGACTGGTGTGCGCCCTGCTCCTCTGCCGCTCAGGTCCAGTGCTGCCACCCAGAGGGGGAAGAATCATAGCTCTAGACAAGAAAAAACTGGAGGCCTGTGAGGTCTTTTCATGTTGAATTTGTGAGGCAGCAGTGGAAAGGAGAGGGATTAGACTAACGCCCCTGGGAAAGAGTGGCTTATTCAAGGAAACCTGGTGGGGGTATTCATCTCAGGGTGGACACTGCAGGCTCCTGTGAGGGGTTACTTCTTACTTTTTGAAATTGCTGCTTACCTTTAATATCATCTGATGAGCTATTTCTGGCATTGCAGTTAAGAAAGAGTGAATTTATAGTGTGTAGTTCTCTACCAGTTATACCAGATTGACACCTACCTTCCCAAAACCAGGCAGAACAGGACATTCTTTTCAACTGTAGGTATCTGACTCTCCAGAGACCACTTGGAAATACCTTAGGACATTTTTGGTTGTGAAAACGGTCTAGAAAGCATTTAGTTAGTAGAGCCCATCATTCTCCCAAACATCAAAATCACAGGATCACCTCTCACAGCATGGAATTATCTGCCCCCAAATACCAGTAACGCAAAGTTTAAGAAAAGGATAGCCTCAAGGGAAACAGAAAACTCCATTTACTCAATAATATTCTACAAAGAGATGGCTGAGGGTAATTAATTAAAGCTAAAGAGGTTATGGGTCACAGGAGAGATGGGACTGAGAGTATAGAAATGTTATAGCAGGAAAAATGTGGGCTATGAGTCACATAGAAAAAGAGAAAACAAGAAGTACTGATAAAATTATGAACTAGTATAATTATGTGATCACAAACTTGTTTGCTTCTCACGTGCTAGGAATCCCTAGGTGATAGCTATAAACTCATTAATATCTAAGCAATCTATAATTTAAGTGCTTTTTTGGAAGAGAATAAAAATAACAA
>NW_004955592.1:843711-858570 GCF_000276665.1 Chinchilla lanigera
GTCTCAATCCTAGCCATGCATTAAAATCACCTGGAGAAAGTTTAAAAATCCTAAACTTTGCTTCAACTCAGTCTTTGGCAGTGGGCTCAGACTTTAGTGGTTTATTAAAATTTTCCTGGGTGGTTCCAGTGTACAGCGAAAGTTGAGGGTGTTTCCAACAGAGGATTCTCACTTCTTTCCAGAAACATCACCCTGTCAGATCTCCTAACACCCTTTCTCTGCCACCCTTCCAGCCCCCGACTTCCTAGTCACCTCTTGGTATCTTCCTGTGGCTTAGTGAAGCAACAAAGCTTCCTTCAACTCCATTTGCCCGCTCCACACCCCTGACTCATGCTTAGCATCCCCTCCCAGCGCCGGTCTGGACTGGATGCTGAGCCCAGCTGAAGGGTAAGACCAGAAAAGAAACTGTACTACAGGTTTCCACAAAGGCTCACTGAAATTGGAGGTTCCGAGGTGATAGGGAATTTGGAGCCACAATACTTGCCAGTGTGGACATCAGAAGCTTTTCATGTTTTACCATAGAAGCCTAATTTTACAAAGCAACAATTAATAGAAACTATCCCTGCAGAAGCTCAGACTTTAGATTTACTAGACACAGATGAAAACCAGCTATTTTAATGTATTCAAGATACTACAACAAACTATGTCTCAACAAAAAAAGTGTCAAAACATTGTCTTGCCAAATATAGAATAATAATAAAGCATTAGAAAGAATTTTTGAGTAAGCAAATAAAATTTTTGGCTTGAAAAGAATAATAATTTACATTCCCTAGATAAGCTCAGTAGCATATTTGAGAGTTTGCAAATAAATCAATGATGATTATCCGGTCTGAGGAACAGAAAGAAAAGTAATGGTAAAAAACTAAGCACAGCATCTGAGATCTGTGGGGAACCATCAAGCTCACTAATTTTCACATAATAAGAGTACCAGTAAGAGATAATAGGAATAAAAGGACAGAAAGAATACTTAAAGTAATAAAACCACGTAAGTTTGATGTTTAAAACTGTATCAATCTACTCATCTGAGATCAACAAATTCCAAGTAGATATAGTCAAAGAACTCTCTATATAAGCATATCATACATAGACTATCAAAGGACAAAGAGAAAATCTTTAAAACAAGAGAAAAAAAATCTCATTACATACAAGTAAGCCTTAGTAAAACAACTGGCTTCTCATCAGAAACCATGCCAAACAGAAGAACAGAAGTCAACAGGACGGCATATTTAAAATGCTGAATGAAAACACTTGTGAGTCCATTGTTTTCTGTCCGGAAAAACTCTCCTTTTTGTTTAAAGACAGGATCTTATGGCTTAGTCCAGGCTGGCCTTCAACTGTGTCTCCTAGCTGACTTTGAACTCACAATTTTAATGCCATCACCTCCCAAGTGATTGGAGCCCAAGTGTGCACCACCACACCTGGCTTAGCAAAACTATGCTTTAAGAAAGGGAAAATTAAGGTGTTCCAAGATAGAAAAAACTCAGGGAATTTATAGCTAGGAACCCTACCCCTCCAAGAAATAGTCTTTCAGGCTGAAATGAAAGGACACTAACACAGATACAAATCCATATAAAGAAATAGAAGAGTGCTGATAGAGTATGCTGATAAATATTTTAAAAAGATATAAATACATTCTATATTTGTAACTTTTTTCTCCTATCTGATTTTAAAACAACGCATAAAGCAATAATTATAAAACTAGGTTGATGGCCTTATAATAAATAAAGATGTGATTTTTGTATGGTAATAACAGCACATGAAAGAGAAAAGGGATAAAGCTATATAGGACTAAAGCTGTCATATGCTATCAAAATTAAGTTGGTATTGATCTGAATTAAATTGTTTTTAAGTTAAAATGCTAATAATAATCCTAAAAGTAACTACTGAGAAAATAACTCAAAAAATACAGCAAAATATATAACATGGAAACTAAAAAGGTACACTAGAAGTTACCAATTAAATAAAAACCATAATAGAAAAACACAGGAACAAAAATTGATGTATTATAGGACATCAATTCTACCTTAAAATAATTATATTAAATGTATATATGTTAAATATTCCAATCAAAGGACAGAAATTGACATAAAGGATAAAATAGAATGATCCAACAGTAGGTAGTCTACAAAAGACACCTGAGATTAAAGACACAGAGATTGAAAGTATGAGACAGAAAAACATATACCATGTAAGAGTGTTTCCCCAAAAAGCTGGAATCACTGTGCTTATACAGAATGAGATAGACTTTAAGAGAAATAAATACTAGATACAAAGAAGAACATTTTGCAATGATAAAAAGATCAGTCAATTAAAAAAATGATTACTATATGTGTATATGTATAGGCAATGGAGTATCAAATTACATGAAGAAAATCTAACAGAGAGACCACACACTGTCCATTTAATAATGAAATAATAGTTGAAGCCTCTCATGCTCCACTTTGAATAATGCAACCATTAGACAGAAGATCATCAAAGTAGAAGTGTTGAACAACACTCTAGGGGCTGGGGAATTAGCTCAGTGGCACAGTGCCTGCCTGGCAAGCGCGAGGTCATGAGTTTGATTCCTGATACCGGAAACCCGCCCCCCAAAACAAACAAACAAACAAACAAAATTCTAAACCAAGTAGACCTAAGAGACATCTTGTTGAATGCTCCACCCACAATAGCAGAGCCACATCGTTCTCAAATGGGTGTGGAACTTTAAGATGGATGATTTGTTAGGCCTTAAAAAGAAGCATCACTAAATTTCAAAAATCTGAAAAACTACAAAGTATTTTCTCCAACCATACTAGAATGAAATTAGAAATTAGTAAAACAAGGAAACTAGAAAATTCAAAAATATTTGCAAATTAAACAAAACAGAGTTAAGCAACCAGGGGATCAAAGAAGAAATCACAAGAGAAATTCAAAAACATTTTAATATAAATAAAAATGAACACACAATGTACTAAAACTTATGAGATACATCCAAAGGAGTGCTCAGACAGAAATATACAGCTGTAATCACCCATATTAAACTATAACAGAAAGCTCAGATCAAAAAACTAATGTTATACCTCATGGTACTGGGGAAAAGAAGCGAACCAAACCTAAAGCAGAAGGAAGAAAACAAGACCAAGTACAGAGCTATACCATTTTTAATAGCCAAAAATTGGAAATAGGGTCTGCGAATGTAGCTCAGTGGTAGAGCTCTTGTCTTGCATGCACAAGGCCCTGGGTTCAATTCCCAGCAGCATAAAAAAAAAAAAAGCAAAAACTGGAAATCATTCAAATGTTCACTACTTACTTACAAAAAGGCATGGAGTGTTGATGTATACCACAGCATACATAAACCTTGAAAACAATATGCTAAATGAAAGAAGTCAAAACAAAAAGTGGTACATTGTTTATAAATTCTCCAAAATAGGTCAATTCATAGAGAGACAATGTACATAAGTAGTTACCAGGAGGAAAAATGGGGAACGGAGAGTGACTGTATTTGGTCCAAGGTTCCTTCTGGGAGCGATAAAAATGTTCTGAATTGAGTGTGTAGCTGTGGTTCACAAGTTTTTTGTTGTTTTTTGTTTTTTGTCCTTTTTTTTTTTTTTTGAGACAGGGTCTCACTATGTAGTTCAGGCTGGCCTTGAGCTCACTTTGTAGCCTAGGCTGGTCTCGAACTCACAACGATCCTCCTCCCTCAGCCTCCCGAGTGCTGGGATTACAGGTGTGCACCACCACGCCCGGCTTCACAAGTTTTGAATATCTTAAAAACTGAAAACTTGTACATTTCACAAAGGTGGATTTTATGGGATATAATTATATCTCAATAAAACAAAAAGGTGCCATTGTCCATCTCTCTCCTCCCATTTTACCTAATTATGACTCAGCTAAGTGTCACACTGTTTGGGTGAGAAAAGAATCTTGAATTGGCAATTAACTCTGATTGGTTGTGAAGGAAGTGTCATCATTGCCTTATAAATTATATGACCTAATCAAACTACCCAAGGAAGTAAACCAGAAAAGCTTCATATTTGTCTCTCTACTACCAGTTACCATTAATAAGTTGGGTCATCTGACATACCTCAGGTCATCCCTCTGACAAGTCTTTATGTTTCTCCTGAACCCTGTAAATCCTGGAATAACTATTCTCCTTGAAGTGGGATTTCTGCAGAGCTGGCCTGGGAGGGTTACCTGATACTCCCTGCAAAACCAGGGAAGAGCTCCTTCTCCAGGGTTAAGAACCTGAAACAACAGTGTTGAGACAGCCAGTTAGGAGTGGAGCAGAGAGAAACCCAGCCAAAGATGACCTGCGTTTCAGGAAGAACAGAGAAGACCCCTCACTGATAGGTTCTGGAAGCTTTGACTTTGACTTAATGGTACTGGGGTTACTTTTCAAAAGTTGCCCCCAAAGACTCAAATTTTAACCCATTTGGCCAAAAAATGGCTCCTACCTTTGCTTCTGGAAATATCACAACATTTGCAAATAAATGCTCACTTCTGCAGAGGGCCGGGACCCCGGACTTGTTTGGATAAGAAGCAGAGGACTGAGAGCACTGCACCCCAGAAAGAGCTGTCCTTCCTCTTTCAATGTTTGTCCTCCATGTGGGACTGTAAGCTCTCTTTGTTCCCTACCATGTTCCCAGCGCCATCCATGGTACCTGGCCCATGGCTCCTGTTCCACAAAGCTTTTCTCAATTAAGAAATCTAGAAATGAACGGCTTAAGTGAGAGGAAATTCCAGAAGAAAGGGCATGAACAGCAGAAAGCCAAGGCTTTCCTAACCCCTTCAGGCTGCTATAATAGAATGACATAGAACAGGAGGCTTAAAAACAACAGAAACTTTTTCCCATGGTTCTGCTGGGTGGAAACCTAAGATCAGGTTAGCAACACAGTGGAATTTGAGTGAGGGCTTCCTTCCAGCCCTATTTCTGCCAACTACTCCTTGTGTCTCAGACTAGACAGGCACTCTGGGGTCTTTCTGCAAGGGCACTAATGCCCATTTTGGGGGTGGCATTTCTATGGTCCCATCACTTCACAAAGACCCTGTCCTCTAAAACCATCATATTGGGAGTTAGGATTTCACACATGAATTGTGGGGAGAAAAAAAAACCCACTAAATCTACAACAGTATCTTGGGCCGAATACTAAGGCTGTGGAAGACAGACGTGGGGAGGTCTCTACAACCAGGATTGTAGATCAGAGACCAGATCCATTTTGTATGAGGCCCGGTGTTCCCAGAAAGTGGCCACTAGATCTCGCAACCTGGCATTCTCTCGGGCATCACACACTGGCAAAGCTGGTGAATGAAGGGCCGTGCCCTCCACCTATCTATGACTATCTTCAGCCTTATCACACAGTGCGGTATGAAGATATTTCCATCATCCTTCTGCAACAGTTTCTTCTCCAGAACAGTAACGTTTTGTGGGACACCACACAATGTGAGTGAAACAGCTCTGAGTCTGAAAGGAAACTGAGGAGGCTCTGCGCCTCTCATCCCCTCCCCACTTACCATTCTGGGCCACTGTTTCCTCTGACTCCAGGCAATACATTATCTCATGAGTCCCTAGAGAAAGAAGTATGAAATCTCTATGTTTGAGTGAAAAGCTCTTGAAAAGTGAAGCAAAAGGGAGAGAGAGAGCAAGAGAGAGAGGGAGGGAGATAAGAGGGAGGGGGGAGGAAGGTAGGAGGAATACAAATGTTTTAACTAAAAATATGTAACTAATCATATAAGATCTAATATGTGTAGAGACACACTGTGAAAGCATTCCATTTAAAACATCTTTTATGAATAATTCTATATGTCATTTTATAAACTGCTATAACCAGTTTTAAATAGACCATGAATATAGATCTGTGTCCAAAAATATAAATAAAAAATATATCTTAATAGAAAATGTTGTGATGTAAATAGAATTATTAAATTTTGTGGGGTCCTTGATAGTTATTTTTCACTGAAAATGAAGTAAATGTAGCATAACAAATGGTAAATTATTCACTTCAGAAAGGCCTTCAGTTTAATTAAGTAGACCATACATAAGTCACTACTGTTGACTCCTCTAAATTACTAAATTCATCAAAAAACAACTCAGTTTCACCATCCTCTCCCCCTGGAGCCCCCCATAAGTGCATCTAGGTTGCCACTCCACCCAAACAGGGTCTTAGCTCCATCTACCCCACCTTCACCCTCTTCTCTCATCCCAGGAGCTTGAAAGGACAGTGACTGGTCACATCTGGATGTCAGGTAGCTTTGGGAGCTTTGGATCACATACAGGGTGAAGGAAAGCTGACACCAAAGACCAAGACCTCATTTACCCTTGAGGTTTCATTCTATGTTAACGTGTGTGTGTGCGTGTGTGTGTGTGTGTATGTGTGTGAACACATCTGAATCTCTTTCCTGCCAGACTGTGAGCTATCCAGAACGAAGAGCCATGTCCATCCAGGTATGGCTTGTTCCCAGCAAAGTCATGGCACAGAGCCTGTGTGAAAGAACGGAAGCTGTCGGGGACAGAGTGGTAACCACAGCAGGTCTGAGTGCGATGGCAGCAGGTAGGAAGACACCTCCCTGGTTCCCTCTTGTCAGACATCACAGCGAGCGCACAGGAAGATGATGAATGGATGGTGCTGGCCGAGCTCCAGCTGTCACTTCCCTTGGGTGTGAAAGCAGCAGCATGCTAAGCCTGTGCATCACTAACCCTGCACAGGATAAAAGGGCTCCTGCCCAGGGGCTCCTCAGCCACAGCCTTCTTCCTTCTGCTGCCTCCTCTGAATCCAGTGAGTGCCCAGCAGGGGCCGGGTGCTAGTCCGGAGACTGTGGGGAAGATAAGCACATACTTCAGTGGGGAAGAGGGAGGCAGAGGTGTCCGCCACGCAGGCAGCAGAGGGAAGAACCTGGAGGGCAGCGGGAGGCAGGCGATGGGGCAGAGGGCGGGGAAGCTCTGTGGGCTGCGTGGGTCCTGGCTCTCAGCAGCCCCTCCACGCTTCCCTCAGAGACACACGTGGGCCCAGAGAGCGCTCAGGAGCCATTCTGCAATCCAGTGGCTTGGCTTCTCTGATTCTGTGAACACAGACGACTTAAGTCCAGATAGATATGTCACCCTCTCTTCTGCAAGCGGCCAAGTGGAAAGAAATATATTTCCAGTCAGTTCAAAGGGACAGCACTTTTCCTTTTTCCTGTCTAGCTCAGGAAGCAGCTGGTCTTAGGGGCAAAGATTTTATAAAATCATTCCCAGAGATACTGCGGGCCTAAATCTTTTTCACTGGGCTTTTTCTGCACTCTCTCCAGGTTCACTGACCCCACGGAGATGTCCTGCCAGCAGAACCAGCAGCAGTGCCAGCCCCCTCCCAAGTGCCCCTCCCCCAAGTGCCCACAGAAGAGCCCAGCACAGTGCCTGCCTGCTGCCTCCTCCTGCTCTGCTGCCGGCTCTGGGGGCTGCGGCGGCCTCAGCTCCAGCTCCGAGGGAGGCTGCTGCCTGAGCCACCACAGGCGCCGCAGGTCCCACAGGTGCAGGCTGCGGAGCTCGGACTCCTGTGATGGTGACAGTGGGCGGCAGTGTGGGGGCTCTGGCTGTGGCCAGGCCTCTGGGGGCCGCTGCTGACCACAGAGATTTCAGAGAAAACAGGAATCCCAGGAACCGAAGAAAAGCGTCACCTTGACACATCCTTCCCAGAGGCATCCTTTCCAGATACCTCCCTCTGGCTTCCATAGGCTGGGCTGGGAGCTCCTGTCCAAGGTTCCAAGATGTCAGCATCTCACAGAACCCACTCCAGCTGAGGTGCAGTAGCACGTGCACCTGATGCTATCCAAAAATAAAGCTTCTGGTCCCACCAGAAATCTCACTTGTCGTTCATTCTCTCTCTGCTCAGTTCCTTGGCCAGCACAACCCAGCTCTGGGGGCAGAGTTTGAGTCATGCACCAGAAAAAACAACCCAGCAAATCATTTCCTCTCTACCCATGGAAGGGCTGTGAAGAGTTTTATGTTGGAATGAGAGAGAGAAAAGGATGCAGGCTGTTGGTTTGACTATTCATGAAAATTGAGAAGATGCTCATATATCCCAAATTTTCAGTGTGTTGCATTGGAATGATTTCAATAACTGCTTTACAGGGTCCTAATTAAGAATCAGAGGATCTCAAAGAAAAGAAACAGAAACTGGACAGAAGAGAAGCAGAATAAAAAGACAAAGGAAGAGGAAAGATGGAGGAAACCTCAGCGAGGGGGTTTCATTTGCTTGCTCTATGAAGAGCCAGGGAGACAGACGAAAGCTTAGAGAACTGACTACAGGAATGAAGCCAAGGAGTAGAGATGTGGCTGGGAGTTTAGTCAACAAGATGATGGGAGTTGTGCAAAATAAGAATTCGATGGGAAAAAAGGAGAATTGTTGCAGGAATTGTAAATAGATATAATCAAAAAAGTAAATATTCATTAATTTTGAATTGGTGCTCTCAGGAGCACCAGTGGATGAGAGGTTACAAGTTCACTCCAGTGGCATATTTTGGCATCAAATGTGAAATCTCGGTACTCCTGAGATTCAATAATGTTTCTAAATGTGAACCAAGAGCAACAGCTCCCTTTGACTGCCAAAGAACCTTTGAAATGTCACAGAACTCCCACTATAGTCAAGCTGCAAATATGAAAAGAAATTAATATTATGAAACGTGTAAAGCAGGCAGAGAAGAAAAAAACTATGAATAGCTTTATGCAGTTAATGAAGTGTAAAAGAATTTTATCAAATCCTGTATAGTGATTCTTAAAACAGAAAGGATCAGAAGGAGCCCCAATGGAGCTTAATACCAAGCGTGCACCAGCCAGGTCTAAAACACCAAGGCATGGGTTCCAGCAGGAGCTTCAGCTTTGAGCTTTAGTTTATGTTCAGTTTCAATCACCAAGAGACAGAAACGAGTGGGTACATAGCAGTGAGCAGCCAGCTCCCAAGGAAAGCCACACACAGCTGAGAGGGCCTGCCAGGCTTCCCACACTGGATGTGGACAGCAGTGCTCAGGGCTCACAGCTCTGTGTAAACCTGGAAATAAAGTGCCACAGGCTGGACCCGACTGGAGGATAGGAATTTGCCATTTGACAGGAGCTGAACTCAGCTCCGAGGCCCAGAGCACCTCCAACTACCACTCTGAATCTAATCTGAGTGAAGAGAAAAAGGATCAGGGTCAACTGGTAAAGTGCCTGACTGGGACACCAAGCAGACCTTGGAAAACTAGAAGTGACAAAAGTGGAGCCTTCAGCAGTGGAAAGGAGATCCGAACAAGCTGCTTCCGTAACTTCATTAAAGTGACATAAAGTCTTGAACCCTTGACCCATTTATTTACTCAATGCATTTGTGTGGAGCATCTATCATGCACTCAATCCTAGGCGCTAGTGACACAGCAAGGAATCAGAGAGACAAAATTTCTTTTCTGGGGAACTCACACTCAGAATGGGTCCAAGAGGGACAGTTCATGGTTTCCCATCCAGCACAGAGAGTCAAACATCGTGGCTCTTTACTCAGGCTTTGGAGGTGAGAGAACAATGGTGTTCACTTAATAAATCCAGGGAAGACCCCCAGCTTGAGTGAAGTTTTGAGGATTTAAAATATGGGTATTGATGGTGACAAGAAAGGCAGACATTTGCCAGTTCCACCCCAGAAGACAGCAGTGAGGTGAAGAGAAGGGTAGAGCATCAGTAGTGATGAGATGAAGGTTCTGTGAAAGCAGGCATCTATCCTGTGGCCTCCTCCTGCCCCGCCCCACATGGGATTTCCACAACCACGTGAAATCTCTTCTCGCAGCCACTTTTTTCTGCCCACAAGCAGTTCTTATTTTGGCTGCACCTATAGGTCTTCTTATAACAGGATAACCAAACACATAATTTTCTTTTTTTTAATTTATATTTTAGAGAGAATTTTTAAAAATAACAAAATAACAACATAGGCAAAAATAAAACAACATAAAAATGATATAGGGTTTCAAAACAAAATGATAGGCATTAATAGTGGTTGTTATATTGCATATTGTTATTGTCAACGAAGTTGCTCAGATTACCAGGTGTAGGCATGCAAAATTGATCAAACCACTAAAGAGAATAAAAAATAATAAAAAAAAAACATGGGAAATGATGCAGAGCTTCACTACAGACACATAATTTTCATCAACATTTTGAAAAAGCTTTGATGGATATTTGTGATTTGAAAAATTTTTCCCATTCTTGAAACTGATGTTTCAGAGGACAGAGCGTCTCTAACGCCAGAATCAGATGCTATGGAAAAACACTACATGGCTTACATAATTGCAATTTCCAAACCTCTGGTCAGTCGCTGCCAAGCTTCACCATCGTGAACCTCATCACCACCACTCCCACGAGTATTACTCATAGCTCGCTAATCTCCTTTCACCTCCCCAAGCCAACTTATGTCACGCCTGCCCTTAAACTATTTATGGAGCCTGTAGACTAAATTCCAAAGTCTCCAAGCTATGTGGTTCTCAGATGTATTTTGATTTTCAAACTATGTTATCCCAGCTTATACTGATTTCTTATCTCTCTCTCTCTGAGATATCTTTATTTTATTGTGCTTCTATTTTTTTACAAATTGTTCTCTCTCCAGGCACTAATGTTACCTGGGGAAGCAGGCTTCAAACTCAGGGATGTTTGATTCCAAAATGAATGCTCTTAACATGCTGCACTCTATCTTTCCTTATTTCTAGCACTCCCCTCAGCTCCATTCTCCCTCAGTACCAGCACTGTCTCTCCCCACTGGTGTGGATGCCCTGGGTTGCATGAGTTCATCTTGATGTTGCCATCTGGCCAGCTGCCCATGGACAGATCAGCCAGCTGTATCTCTGCTGCTACCACTGCTAATGCTGCTACTGCTCTTGAAGTGCTCTTCTCACAGGCCAGTGACCTCTTCTCTCCTCTCATCCCAAGTGACAGCATGTGACAACATCCAGACACATCCTCCCCCTCAGAGTCACTTCAGGAAAAGGGAACTAACACCCAACAGCTCTGCTCTCAGACCAAAGAACTTGCCACACTTCCTGTACTGCAGCATTCGCCTTGTTGAATCATGCTTATTTCATTAGGTATCTGTCTGTCCCACTACACTGTGACCCACTCCAGAAGAGAGACCAAACCTAAGTCCCCAGCATAACGCATGTTGTGCCTTACCAGTGCAACACATCCAGTTTGAATATGAGTAAATGGAGGAGTGAATGAGTGCGTGAGAAAACAAATGGAAGGTCTACAAGAAGGCTGAGCCAAAGGTACTTAGAGAGTGCTGTGACTTTCCTCCTGGGAAAACTCTTGGCATTTGCCCAGGAAGATTTGGAAGTCTAGGAATGGAGAGTACAATGAGATCTGCTCTGCATGAATCTAAAGAAGTAACTATAGAAAGAGAGGAGGGAGGGAAGGAGGGAGAAAAGAAGGAAAAGAAGCAGGAAAGAAGGGAGGGAGGGAGGAAGGAATGAAGGAAGGGAAGGAGGGAAGGAGGGAGGGAAGGAGGGAGGGAAGAAAGGAGGGAGGGAAAACAAGAGATGGCAGGCCTGCACAAACTTCAAGGCCAAGCATTTGGAGATTATCCAGGTCTCTTCCATCAGAACCACTTTCTCTCCCTTTGCACTTTCCTCCTGACCACCACGACACTGAAGTCCATAGTGAGTGGCAGGGAAGGATCAACACCACGTGGTACTGTGTCTCTGTAGGGGCGTGAGAATGACCCGTGTCACGGCCCCGCCTGCTCTGGATGCCTCCCCCCCACATGCAGATGCTTCCATTTTCCGTGCCCCTGGTTGTCTCTCCCCGAATACATGGGGCTTGATCTTCTTGGCTGGCTCTCATCCACCTTCTTGACAGAGATCTCATCCTCTCTAAGCTTCAAATACCCACGGGCCCACTCATTTTAACTGCTTAGATTCCACTTCCTAAAGTTGTAAAGATTGTGGTCCTGACTATTGTCTGTCCTAAAAACACTCTATGGAAGTATAATAATTTTAATACTATAAACTGGATGAGAAATTAATCTCCAAAATTAAAATGAAATTCACAGGAAAATACATTCTGTTTACACCAATGACCGTATCCAAAACATATAAGCTATCAAATGAGATGCACTCAGCATCACCACCCACCTCATAAGCAGCAACCCACTCAAGAGAATTATTCTCATGAAACCCAACAACTGTCGTTTGCATTTGCAAACTTCTTCAATGAGTCCTGTCAGATGGACCCTTCTGCCTTATGCATTTTTATTTTAAAGAGGAAAAAACAATAAAAATGATACAAAATTTCAAAACAGGGGATAGGAAATTAAAAATGATTATTATATTGCATATTGTTATCTTCAAAGTAGTTGCTCAGATTACCAGATATAGGCATGCAAAATTGATCAAAAAATTAAACACTAACTGTTCCTTTCAATGAACTAGTAGAAATTAGTGGTACAATTATCTTATATATTCCATCCCTTCTTTTCTCCTTTCTCCCATCCCAGGTGTCCCTTCCTTTTGAGCAGTTTCTTTCCCTTTCACAATATCTACTGTACCTTTTGGATCTTATTTACTCTATCAGTTTCTCATACCAAGAAGACAATACGATGTTTACACATGGGAGTCTGATTCATTTCACTTATGAGTACGGTCTCACGTTGCATCCATTTACCTATGAAAGCTTCAGGTTTATCTTTCGTTATAGCTGAGTAGTATTCTAGTCTTCAAATGAAGAGTACCCATCACCTGGGGTCTTGATAGAAACACTGTGCCTTTCATAATATGCTAACTGTAACTCTTGTTGCTACAACTGTAATTGCCTTCTCTGCATTAGCCTTTCATTTGGCAGTCACTTGACCCCTCTCCTGCCCAGGAACCCCATGCTGCCTCCTGGACACCCCTAAGGCTCTTTAGGGACCCTCACTTCTCCCTTCCGTCCATCACCATGTGCGCTCACTCTGAATGTCCAGTGCTCCTTGCTCAGGCACCATCCCCCAAAACAAGAGCTGATCACAACTGGATGCCCAACTTTTCTGAGGGGACATGCTGCTAAAAGGTAGGCTGACACCCAAAGAACTGCAGATTTTGTGCTTAGTCACTTACATAACAGCATTTACCACGTGGGACACACTGCTTACTCACCTGTCTTTCTAGTATCCAGTTAATTACTCTGTGCCAGGTTCTGTGTCAGAGCCAACTCTGTATTCCACTGAAGGTGTGGGGCAGGGGACAGAGTCTCTATGTGTCAGCATGCAAATAGCCTGAGTACAATATACCCCAGCAAGAGACAGGACTCCCTGGCTCCCGGTTGTCACATGCATTTTTCCGGTGCCAGGAAGATGGTGAAGACGTGGAGCGAGGCTGAGGGAATTCGATGCTGTCACCTCACCCTAGCAACTTCCTCCTTCCAAGCACCACAGTGTGCAAGTGCTGATTGGGCTTCTTCTTCTGAAGACTCCACAGAGTCTTCAGAGTCAGCTTTCTCCACTTTCCATAAAATCAGACATGAGAAGCAGAGAGTCCGGTGTGAAGCAGCAGAAAGAGAAGCAGTCAGTGAACACCACCCTCATGCAAGGTTTCAGAGCTTCCGTGACTGCGAGGACCGTGGGTTCTGCTCACATCCTCCTCCTCTTCTCACACATGTTCTGATGGAGGGAGAAAGAGAAAGTGTTATATCTGATAATATATGAATGCATTCAATTGCTAAAGGTTTTTTGAAACTTGGATAATAGAAATGCTCTGAAAAATATATACTCATACTCAAATCAATAAGCTAAGAAAATATGCCTTTTAAAATTACCACAGCTCTAGGACTTATATTATAACAGACTTTCACTTCACTGCTACATACCACTCACTACTTAAAGCTTGAGAAGTTCTTAGGTAGAACTACACCAAGAGCCATGAAAGATGCTAAGTTATGATGCACAGTAAGAAGGTAAAAGGTTGGATATCCTTGGTTCCTAGAAAGGAATTTTCCAAGAATTTGAAGTTTGCAAAGCCTTGTATTAGAGGCTATAAAATGGGCCATAAATCTGTCTGATGGCCCTAAAAATAGTATTTGAGCATGGACATGACTGAGATTTATGGACCAAGATCATAAATTCACACTGGGAGTCATAGAAATAGTTTGCAATTTAAACCCTATAACATGTCCTTTGCCAGGAATCTCTGGTACCAGGCTGAGAGATTTAGTAATGCCTGTCCAGTTAAGTCTAAACTCCAATGTGCCTCTAGAATTCTTGCTGTGTGTGATCCACTAGAGATGTGAGACATTTTTACAGTTAGAGGAAACCAGAAGCAATGTCAATTATTGACTGTCACTCAAAGTTGGCCCAAATAAGTTAGGGTTCTGTGTCGGCTTGGGGCTTATTTTGCAAGAGGAACAACATAATACAGGACACATACTTCATGTGATTATTTATAAGTCACCCAAAGAAGAGTATACAAAAGAGTGCAGGGAATCCATCCACACACTAAGACCAAAGAATCCAGCTGAGGGCCTGGATCCCACAACAGTGTCCTACATGAGTTGAGTTGAATACCCAGAGCTCATAACAATGCCTCCCATGAATCCAACTGGAGGCCCAGAGCCCATGACAACGTCTCATGCAGGCTGGTTTCACAGATCTGCTGGGAAGGCCCGAAGGTCAGTAGTGGAATCTACAAAGTCTGTGCCAGCAGGATGAAGGACCTGTGCTAGCAGGCTGAGAGATCTGCACTGGAGACAGGAAGTGATGCTCAGAAGAACCACAACTCCCCCAAAAGGTACCACGGCCATCCTCGGCAACTGTGAGGTCCCGAGCTCCTCCGATGATCAGGATGGCCGAGTTCCCATCAGGGAAACCAACGCAGCAAGCTTTTCCAGGAGGCCGGCAGTGCACCATCTTCCCCTCCGGAACCAGGAAGCTA
>NW_004955592.1:858795-869976 GCF_000276665.1 Chinchilla lanigera
CACACCCAGCACCACTCACTCAGTTCAGCTGGGGGTTACAAGTTGACCACCAGTTATCAATCCACTACAGGTTCTGTAATTATAAAGAAAAGATTTTTCTATTGCTCTCAAGGGGCTCTCACACTAAACCTCAAACTACTTCCTCGATAATTCACTTTTTCAACAAATATTATATGTTACCAGTCTAGACACTGGAATCATTGTAGAACAAGACAATTTCCCTTCTCGGGGCTCTTACATTCCAGAGGGTCTTTTGGACACATCTTTCTGTTTCTTTGCAAGGCATTAGGGTCAAACCAAATCAAGTTTCTATTCAGTTGGATTCTCATTCTGGATATGGAATACATACTGGTAAAGGATTGCTGAACACAGTGAAGGCCTTTCACGGGCAAAATATTTAGAATCAGATGTCATTGTATTGGTCGATACAATAAGGACATCTAATGTCTGCTTCTTGGGCTAGGGATATAGCTCAGCAGCACAATACCTGCCTGGTAAGCACAAGGTCCTGAGTTCAATTCCTGGTACAAAACAAAAAAAGAACACTAGAGATAATATCTGCTTATTTTCACACCAAAGGTATGAGCTAAGTAAGACAAAGGATTTCTGATTCTAAAGGTAAAATGTTACTTCAGAAACTGAACGGTCATCTCCTGCTCAATCTGCTATTCTCCATCCACAAGGTGCAGTAAAAAACCACATTCACCAAAGTGTCTTGGAAGAGCTTGCATTTTCCACTTGGCTATGATACATAAGAACATCTGAAAAGATGGCTGTACCTAGAGCCTATATCAAAATAGTCAGACACACTTAACAGAATAATGTTTTATCAAAACTAAATGGTGGTCACATTCTTACATATTTTTAGCATGTTGATTCAGGATATGCACATCTACTGTTATAAAAATGCCATGAAAACTGCTACAGACCTTACCTGACTACTTCCCACAACCTCAGTCCACTTTATGTCAGGTGTTCACAATTATTGCCATATCGACCCATTAGAATCACACCCATTCATTATCATTCATCTTTGGGCTGACCCTTCTTAGCCATGCCAGGCAGTCGGAATCATTCTTCTCTCTGGTTCTCTTAGAATTAATACTACAGTCACTATGACACCGGTGTAGTGTCGTCTAAACATTCACTAATGTGTAAGGCATGTCACCACAGTCTTTGTAAATTTCTCACCAGATCTATAGTTTCACTTGTGACAACCTCCCGTCATGGTACCTCTACATAAACAGCTTTTTCTTTTCTTAAAAATCTGCACATTAACAGAGCCATTAGGAAATGAGGGAGCCATTCAAGCCTGGCAGTATGTGACTCCAAAACAGATTCTCTTAGTGAGCAGATTCTTCTGCTTCTAAGACTTTGGACTCCCCCAGAGCTTCGCTCAGCCCCATTTTCCCTCTTCCCCAGAATCATGTCTCCATCCTGGTGGCCCCGTCAGTGCTTTTGGGTTCACAGCATCTTTTTCTTCCTCCACCTTGATTTACTGCCCTTGAACAGATACAGGCTCCACAACCTGCTCAACCCATGCACCCTCACAAAAGAGCAGACAGAAACATCCGGCTTCACCATTCATTCAGAGTCACTGCAAGGGCACCAGGACACTTTCCCCTCAGGACTGAGGACTCCTACATACATGTCTTAGTGCATCCTGAGGAGGCTCATGTTCATTTTACTACTTGTCTCCCAGCCCTACAGTATCAGCCTGAGAACAGGGATAGCCTCTTCTCTGTTCTTGCCCAGCACTGCATATACTGTCATCTCAATAGGAATTGTTTGAAAGAATGAATGACTCTAACGAATGCAAAATTAAGAATGGCAGAACAATAAAAAGACTGAGAAACGGGTTTTTTAACAGTCGTGGGCTTATTGGCACTTTTCTCTCCTCAAAACTCATTATACTGCCCCTGAAATAAGACTTAAGTGCCCTTCCCAACTGCACCACCCAGTTCTCACCTGCAAACTAAAATAGGAAAGGAGCTCATCAGTCTTCGCTGGAATCAGGGTCCCTCAACCCATAGTACTTGCTATTTCTCTTCAGTGTCTACTCAGGAAGTTTTGCTAAGCTGTGTGTTCACAAGCACAGCTCTGAAATAAAAGTTTTAAAAATGGATGTAAATATATGTCCTGATTTGCATTTTTCCCTCATAGACTTAACTTTTCTCCAACATGTCTTAGAAGCAAAAGTAGGGTAGTGTTAAGCCAGTGCCAAGTGTCTCCCAGGTGCCTTCTCCCTACCCTGCTCGGTGCACACTGCAGTCGCTTCCTGCTGAGCCTCACTCTGGGGGCTGCTGTAGCTTCAGCTCTGGGAAATGTTTCTGCCTGCACCGTCACAGGCTTTCATAGTCGACTGGGTACAGCATGGACGTAGGCCTGCTGCCACTCCAGTGGTAAGCAGGGCCCAGAAAACCACAGACATGCTAGGATGTTGCCTTTATTTCTCCACCGTCTCTCCACCTCGGGGGTTGAGAGTCCCAACCCAGGACATTGGTAGTGATGGTGGGGGTGGGTGAGCCTCTCATAGAATTTGCTACTTATCCTGAAAATCATATATGCATTACACATCCTAAACTTTTTCATTTTAAAACCATGTTCATTCATAAATATATGGTTTCCAGTTTTTTCTGTGTTCTGGTGTTTGCAACTCTACCTTGAAACTAATTTCCAGAATGAGCCACTTAACCTAGCCCTTCGGTGTTTTCCCAGACACCACATTTTGTGGTGCCTACTCCATGTTTTCTCCAGTGTCACTGGGCTCCTTCAGTGGTCCCATCTACTTTCCCCCCTAGCCACGCTATAGCTACTTAACCCATAATGATCAACCTGCATGCACTTCAGGCCCTCTAGAGATGATACTCCCTCAAAGCCCTCCCTCAAAATGTATTTCTCTAACACTGTGTATGAGTCACTAAAGTGACCCACCTGCCCATACCCAGCGCAGGTCCTTTGTGTGCCTAATGTGTCAGTTCCTCTCTTCACATTCAGGATAGACAGGAAATTTTGAGAAAATATGATACATAAGAAGAGTTATAGATAAGAATTGGAGAAGGAGATGGAAGGAGATGGTGTTGAAGTCAAAGAACTTGGCCAGTGCTTTACTGCCTCCCAGAGAGTTTCTCTTTTTCCATCTTTCCTGTGGGCTGCAGGTGAGTAGCACACAGATATTCCCACCATTCCACACTCAACTTCCTCTCCTCTGCCTCCTGAACTTCTAAGATGCTCCTATGCCTGGAAGACTTGCCTCTGACCTTCACAGCTCTATCAAGTCCCTCACCAGAGGAACTTCCCAGCTCCCAATTCCTGGTAACCATACACCCGTGTAGGGACACTATGACACTTCCACTCAACTTCTCTGACTCTGCTCTGTGCCTGTCCTTCACGCCTGTGTTCAGATTTATTGATTTGAACTGATACTAGCTTTAAATGGCAGAGATTCTTAAAAATGCCCCTCTTGTTAAAAAGATCTTCTTAGGACCTTTTAAGTAGTACACTTAATGTTCCAAACTCAGTGTGATAAAAAAAGAAGCAGTTTTTTTTTTGTTTGTTTGTTTCCTAGTCATTGCTTTCCCCTCCATAATGTTGACTGAAACACAGTATTTCAGGAAAATTCCACATTTTTTCAGTCACTTTCATGGATAATTAAGTCCAGAGCAGCCAAACTTAATTCTGTTCAAAATCCTCAAACTGAAGTCCTCCATTTCCTGAGCACTGTCCGTGGCTCCCCAAAAGAACTAGATTAGGAGGGGTAATTGACTTTTTCACTCCTCCTCCTCACCTTTCTCCTGAGCACCCTTTCTCATCCATTGTATTGGGAGATGGGGAAGGGAAGGGGAAATATATTTCATATTTGACTGTACCACTAGCTCCTTCTTTGCTTGCTTGCTTCCTCTGTATGGCAGGCTCCACATGAGGACCATATTATAGGGTGTTTATTTGAGTTCTTCTGGGGCATCTGCAAGGAGTCCCTTCATAGTACAATTACTAGACATAGGATATACAGTCATATCTGAGCTCTTCAGATATGCTTTGGTTACTTTTCTTTCATTGCTGAGACAAAATACCCAATGTCCAAAATTCAGGAAGGAAGGGTTTATTTAGCACACAGTTTGTGGAGATTTCAGTCTATGATCAGCTGGCTCCAAAGCAGAGTAGCATGGCACAAGGGCAACAGTGCAAGGTAGCAGAAGACAGCAAAAGCAGCCAGAGCACAAGAGGGGAACAAGCCTCTTTTCCTCCCTTATATTGTAAGCGGGCCACCCCCACCCAGGCAGCATGCAGCACCCACATACTCTCCGTGTCCTTCTCTTGCACAGGCTCAGGATGGTACAAAGTGAGGACCCACCCCCTGCTCAGTCACATGGTTAACCCTCTAAACTTCTCACATTGACACAATGAACAACATCCCAGAGCGGTGAGGGCGTGTTCTTTTCACCCCAGGATGTAGAACTGCTGAGTCACTTAGCCAAGCCTCTAGACTCCTCAAATTGACACAATGTATCAACCATAACAAGGTACTTCCTAAGCCCACATCTTCATTGGCACAAGCCACAGCTTCTTGATGCTAAGACCACCATACTCACCTGACAGCCATCCCAAGCACAATACTACAAGACTGCAAGCTGACCTTCCTTCTCAGATGTTCTCTACTGCCTTGTTTTAAAACCCTGTTCTATCTCTAATTTCTTGTCTTTTTCAACAACAGGATCAGAGGGCACATCAGCAAGTGTGCTATCAAAGCAGACATTCATCTTGAGGATAAAAATGCTGTCTCCCAGTCAGGCATGGTGTCGTATACTTATGATGTCTGTAATCCCATTACTCTGGGAGGCTGAGGCAGGAAGATCAGAAGTTCAAGCCATTCCTGGTCAACTTAGTGAGACCCTGCTTCAAAATAAAAACTAAAGGCTGGATGTGATGGCTGTATGTGGTGACGCACGCCTGTAATCCCAACACTCAGGAGGGATTACAGGCAGGAGGAACACATGAGTTCGAGGTCAGCCTGGACTACATAGTGAACTCAAGACCAGTGCAAACTACACAGTGGTACCCCATCTCCAAAAAGAAAGAAAAAGCTAAATGTGAAAGGGTGTGCTAGGTATGTATTTCAGTCTGAAAGCCCTGGGTTCAATCTCCAGAATCAGAAAAAAAACATGTCCCTTTCTTTTCTTTTAAGGACCTCTAACACCTATGAGTTGTCACTGTGAAGCTTCAACTTAAATTGATTTCTGTTGTAGGAGGGCAACCACGTCCTCTCTCCTGAAGAAAATAAAGGAGAAACCGCAGCACTCTTTTCTAGGACATTAACTCCTTATCTAAAAAATCCTCTTCAGAATTCAGCCTTCTCAGTATATAGCTGAGATGAATAAATACAGCTTCATCCTTTTGTAGCAAGTGCTTCAGATATGTTCTGTGGCTTGCTGTAGGCTTACTTTAATTTAAGGGAATAAGTGGTAATTATTATTTTTAGCTTCTGTATTTCAGCCAACGTCCAATACTAAAAATTGTATTCCAATCTACTCTTACATACTGAAAGTATCTCGAGCATTCTCAGGGGGTAGGGAGGTATGTATACTCAAAATACTACAACTTAATCTCAGAAGGAAATTAGAATCTATATATATACCTAAGTGTGTGCCTTCTAATTGCCATGGAAGGTACGTGGTACTTTCCGGCTGTTCCTTCCTCTTTTCCTTAACAGTGTCTCACTTGCTTGTCACACAATGCAATTGTTACAGGTATGGGAGGGACAAAACTGAGAAGGTACTTTGAACTATAAGCAAAGGAAGAAGAATTTTGTGTTTGCTGATTCATCCTAGATTGCCATCATGAACTCCAAAGAGCTAAACCTGAGACCTGTACTGCCTGTTCTTTCAGCACCAATTAGAATGGTTAAGCCATGAGATTCTTCCAACATTCATCCAGTTAGGCCAGCCCCTACATTTCCTCAATGTTGTGAGACCACAGACAGCCAAGGTTTCCCAGGGTGAGACTCCTGGAACTGCTGCTCTTGTGCTCTGGGATAAGTGAGCAGGTCATCACCTTTAAGCTATTGTCTGTCTTCACACGGCACGTGTAGAACACCTGATCTCATGCAGAAAAGGAAGGATGAGAGGCAGGAGCAGCTCATCAAGGTGAAGGTGGGATTGGTGGGTTCCATCTCCTCATCTTGTGACAAAGCTTCTAAGACAGGCAGTCAGGGATGGGTCTAAGGGAAAGCTTTACAGACATCCCCTTGTGTTTCATAAAAGAGGTGGAGGGTAGAAAAGAAAGGAGGAAAAGGATGAGAAAAAGAATTAAAATGTGCTATGTGCATGTATCAATTCCACGTAAGGAATGTGAACGTTATGTACTGCAAAGGTGTACTAATAAAAAAAGAGAAAGAAACATAAAACAAGAGGTAAAACTAGTCATTTAAAGTCATCAGCAAAGAGATTTTGATCTCAAAACTTTCCCAAAATGTGATTTCTGTGTCTTTTTCCGGTGTTGCTCGCCACTCCCAGCTCCTCCTGCTCCTGACCACACAGGCCTGCAGCCCTAAGGAACAGTGGCTGCCATCCTTGCTCTGTTGTGAGACAAGGCTTCCTTCTGATGACCTCAAGAAACAAAGTTCACTTTTGCCCCAGCGTCACATACATTTTTACATACCCCAAGCCACTTGGAGTTTCTTTGAGGGGCCTTTATCCCCGGTGTAATTAATTTTTCCATATTTGTTCAATTTGCTAGACTGTTATCTCACAGAATAGAAATACCGAGACTCTAATAACTGCTGTGTCCCCACTGCTGGCCATGAAACTTGACCCATGACCTTTGCTAGGAAAAGAGGAGTAGCCACAGAGTGCTGGCAGCAGCCGGTCTGGCTCTAATAGCTAGGCTAATGATCTTCTTCTGTTGAGCATAAACAATTTCACAAAACTCCAAAATCAGACAAGATAACTTTGTGACCTCAAGGGAACAAGACAGAAACAAAACTACTGTATCAACAATATAAAAGCATTGTCCAAACCACAAAAATAAC
This sequence comes from Chinchilla lanigera, assembly GCF_000276665.1. Classification (NCBI taxonomy): domain Eukaryota; kingdom Metazoa; phylum Chordata; class Mammalia; order Rodentia; family Chinchillidae; genus Chinchilla; species Chinchilla lanigera. The sequence goes on from NW_004955592.1 coordinate 865,823, forward strand.
AAAACTTCTCCTTTTCTTAGAAAATATTAGTGACTTCTACCTCTTCACCACTGACAGCTCTAGCCCTGCCTCGTTGCTTCTGCTCTCTAGTTACAAAGTATTAAGCCACTCTATCACAGTAATGTCTCTGCTCTCTGACCCTACCCAACCAGAGCAGAACATCAGTCCCCTAAATCTCCCTCCAAATTAACCAACACAAGCTCCGATTCCATAACAACCATCTCTACATATTCCAAATAGTGAACATCTCTACCACTGCAGCAAGCCCATAACCATAATGGTTCTGCTACAGAGGATTTCCTGATGCTCTCTGGATGGGGAACATTGATGTTGTTCAATAAGAGTTTACTAAATGAATACGAAATGAATGACTTAACTGGAAGATAATTCATGGAGAGAGGTTCTACTAGTGGCAAGTGAGGGAGCACAAGGCAAAGACTGAAACTGAGGAAAGAGAGGAGGCAGTGCCTCTAACCAGAATCCCAACAAAGGGCCATGACAGAACCTTTAGAAGGCCCAGTGTTCCCAAGTGGTGTGCTCTCATTAGATTGGTCATCTGCTCATCTTACTGTCTCTGGCCTCCATCGTCAGAAAAACAGGGGGAAATTGTGATGTGCTTTTCAACCCTCCATATCCTTTGTCAACGTCATCATCCAGACTGATGTAAAATTTACCCTCTTCACCCTCCATGAGTAATTCTGTCCAATGTATTAGTAATGGTGGAGTCTTAAACAATGTGAAATAAATCCACATCCCAGCATAGTTCTGCACCTTAAAAAGTACATCTCAACAAGAAATTCTTGGAGACAGAAGACTATCAGAGAAGAGAGCCAATACCAGCTCTAACCCCACCTTTCTTCCATCCCAAGGCATATCCTCTAAGGCCAAGGGCCAGTCATTCTCCCTTGGGTGTCTCAGAATAAAGTCATGGAACTGCCATGCTTTAAAGTGGGTAAGTTGCAAACCACATACACTTTTTGGAAATTTTCCAACAAAAAGTCATAAACTATAAATAGTCACATATATTAATCATAAAAGTCCTTCATTAAAAAACCATAATTTAACTATAGATAATGTTCTAATTCTGACTGGAGCTTTGTTGGTAACAAAGAGCCAAATGCCTCTGTTGTGGCTGGGGATGAGTTTGTTGAGAATTTCATCTCCAGTATTACTATGAAATCCAATGAGAAAATAAAATTAAGGCTTCACAAAAATCATCCTACACAAGCCTTAGTAATTATCAGATTTGGTCCTTTAACTATGATCCACATATCTCCATCTTCATTAATAACAAAATAAATCACCCTCCTGACTCCCATCAATTATCTTCAATATTCCATGCTCACAGGTACTTCTATTTTCTTATAAATATCATAAATCCTTTGGGAAGACAAATATGGGCAAATTTGGCTTTTTCATATTAAGTATGAGTCTTGTGATCTCAGCTCTCGTAGGTCCTGTCAAAATTTGTCTGCTCGTCCATCTAATCTCACGTTTTGTTCTATTCAAAGAGAAAAAAAACAAAATAACAACAGCAAAAGCAGAAACAAAACAACACAAAAACAATAAAAACGATACAAAATTTCAAAATAAGGTGATAGGAAGTTAACAATGGTTGTTGTATTGTTATCTTCAGTGAAGTTGTTCAGATTACCAGATGTAAGAATGCAAGATTGATCAAACAATTAAAGAGAATATAAAATAATAAAAAACATTATAAATGACACAGAGTTTCCCTAATCAAGACAGTAGGGATTCAGCAATAGTTGTTATATTGCATATTGTTGTCTTCAAATTAGTTGTTCAGATTACCAGATATAATAGTGCAAAATTGGTCAGAAAAAGAAAAATTTAAGCACTAACTGTTCCTTTCAATAAACCAATAGACCTCTGCAGTACAATTATCCCAGCTATCCTTGTATATCCATATATATATTTCCCTTCCTTCCTTTTTTCATTTCTTCTTTCCCTCATCCCAGTTGTTCCTTCCCTTTGAGCAACTTCTTTCCCTTTCAGAATATCTATTGCACCTTTTCGGTTTTATTTACTTTCTCAAGTTCTTACATTAGGGAGACAGTATGATGTTTATACACGCAGGTCTGATTTATTTCACTTATGTGTATGGTCTCTGATTGCATCCATTTTCCTGTAAAAGCCTCGAGTTTATCTTTTTTATAGTTGAGTAATACTCCATTGTATAAAAATACCACATTCATTCCTCAGTGGATGGGCATTTGGGTTGTTTCCAAGATTTAGCTATGACAAATTATGCTGCTATAAACATGGGTGCACATATATCACTTTGGTATGATGTTTTCAACTCTTCTGGAAAAATACCCAAAGGGGGAATGTCTGGGCTAGATAGGACCTCTAATCCTAGTTTTCTGAGGAATCTCCACACTGATTTCCACAGTGATTGCACCAGTATACACTCCCACCAACAGTGGAGAATAGTCTCTTTTTCTCCATAGCCCCTCCAGCATTTGTTATTGGTTGACTTCTTGATGATAGCCATTCCTTCTAGGGTGAGATGGAATCTCATTGTTGTTTTAATTTGCATTTCTCAAGTGATCAATGATGTTGAACTTTTTTTTCATATATTTATTGCCATTTGTATTCCTTCATGTGAGAAGTGTGTGTTCATCTCAGAAGCCCATTTTTTAATGGTTCTTTGAATGTGGAGGGTCTGATTTTTAAAAAATTCAATATGTTCTAGATAAAAGTCCTTGGTTTGAGAGACAGTCAGCTAAATTTTTTTCCCAATTTCTGAGTTTCTTTTTGCTCTGTTGGTAATTTATTATGATGTGCAAAATTTTTTCAGTAAGATGAAAAGTCAGCTGTTGATTCTTTGAAGTATTTCCAGTGCAGTTTGGTTTTTGTTCATGAACTCTCTGTCTACCCCTGTGTCTTCAATATTTCTACCTACTTTCTCCTCCAATAGATTTAATGTTTCTGTTTTAATATTTAGATTTTTGATCCATTTTGACTTTAGTGCATGGTGATAGACTTGGGTCTAATTTTAGTCTTCAGCATGTAGAAAGCCAGTTTTTCCAGCACCATTTATTAAAGAGGCTGTCTTTCTTCCAGTGAAAATGTTTGGCCCCTTTGTCAAAGACAAGGTGGCTGAGTGTGTTTGTAGTTGTGTCTGCATCTTCTAGTCTGCTCCATTATAATCCCACTTTGGCTTTAGTTCTATGAGGAAGTGCACCTACCTCAGATAAGGTATAACTCCATTCCTCCATCCATTACCTAGTACATTTCATTCCTGGGGCTCAGTGGTCTCAGGTCACCCAACCTCCTCTACAGTCAGGATCTCTTTGACAGCATGCATAGCAAGAGATGTATTTAGGGATACTGATTTCACAGATGAATCACAAAGTACCAGACATATATGTTTATTTCTCTGTCACTCCAGTTAAACTTGAAATACTCAAGGTCAGGATATGTGTCATCTGCATCTCTACATTTACATTGTCCAGAAAAAACAAAAGACACAGTTCAAGTTATAGCATCTAAGCTGAATAGGTGAAAGGAAAGAAATGTCTGGTCCTCATCACATCTGGAAAGTAGTACTCAAGGATGTACTGATTCTCTCTTGCCAGGCATTATGGCAAGCATGAAGAGGATGCTGCAGACCTCGGGTGGGAGTACTGGGCTCTGTCTCCTCCCCTGGGTGTGAAAGCGGCAGCATGCTAAGCCTGTGCATCACTAACCCTGCACAGGATAAAAGGGCTCCTGCCCTGGGCTCCTCAGCCACAGCCTCCTCAGCTACAGCCTTCTTCCTTCTGCTGCCTCCTCTGAATCCAGTGAGTGCCCAGCAGGGAACGGGTGCTAGTCCGGAGACTGTGGGGAAGATAAGCACAGACTTCAGTGGGGAAGAGGGAGGCAGAGGTGTCCGCCACGCAGGCAGCAGAGGGAAGAACCTGGAGGGCAGCGGGAGGCAGGCGATGGGGCAGAGGGCAGGGAAGCTCTGTGGGCTGCGTGGGTCCTGGCTCTCAGCAGCCCCTCCACGCTTCCCTCAGAGACACACGTGGGCCCAGAGAGCACTCAGGAGCCATTCTGCAATCCAGTGGCTTGGCTTCTCTGATTCTGTGAACACAGACGACTTAAGTCCAGATAGATATGTCACCCTCTCTTCTGCAAGCGGCCAAGTG
>NW_004955592.1:870361-888939 GCF_000276665.1 Chinchilla lanigera
TCTGGGGGCTGCGGCGGCCTCAGCTCCAGCTCCGAGGGAGGCTGCTGCCTGAGCCACCACAGGCGCCGCAGGTCCCACAGGTGCAGGCTGCGGAGCTCGGACTCCTGTGATGGTGACAGTGGGCGGCAGTGTGGGGGCTCTGGCTGTGGCCAGGCCTCTGGGGGCCACTGCTGACCTTAGCAGTGGTGTTGAGAAGTTTTAAAGGAAGAAGAATTCAAGGACTGTTCCCAGCCTACTGCATTTTTTCCAACTGCTTCAGTCTCTCTAGCACTGAGATATTTTTTGAGAAAGCTCTGAGTTCTCTCCAGTGGCTCGTCCTGCCTGCTTTCCAGGAGCCCACAGAATACCAACCCTGGTATCTGCCTACAAAAAGGGCTTGCAGTATCTGTCTGGTTAGTGTCTGGGTCTGATCCTACGAAAAAATAAAGTTCTTGCTGACCTTTCTGTGGATGACTCCTTTCTGCTCCTCCAGACAGTGTTTGCTGCCCAAATGAACAGACCCTCACTGTAGACCAGAACAGCAGCTTTGACTCTTCTCTGTAGAAAGACATTGTGTTGGAGCAAGAACAGGAGGACACTGATTTAGACACCACAGCCAGGCAGGGCCTGGCTTCCCCCTAACATGCTTTGGACTCTATTGAACTCTATTGCCATCCAAATATGAAAAGATATTCTAGGTTCCCCCACTTAGAAGCAAGGAATGGGATGACATAGGACACAAAAATTAGCAGAAAAGTTAAGAGACCAGAGGAGGAAAGGAAAGCCTCAGAATGACAAACACAACCTCTTTGGTGAAGAGCTGGGGTATAATGGTGACACTTAAAACTGAAGAGGATGTGGCTACCAGGAAGGAATGGGGCTTGGGATCTGTAAATAAGTGTCTCAGGAAAAAAATTTGGAAGAAGACAAAAGTGGGAGTGAAAAATGGTGCTGCATTTATAAAGGAATATAATAAGATCAAGTATTAATTTCATGTCACTGTCAATGAAGTGTTATCCTAAATATCTAAAATGCAATTCCTCATTTGATCCTCCCAACAACCATTTGAGATTGGTGCGCTATTATTTCACTGAACAGCGATGGAGATATAATCTCCACAGTTGTCTCAGCTCACTGAAGAAACACAGCAGTCTGACTACAACGATGATTAACAGTCAGCATGTGCTCCTGGTTTGCTTACCTTTTTATTCAGCCCAGCTCAGTATGTTTAACATTGCTTTTTGAATTCTGTCCTATCAAGATTCCAATCCATGTAAGTCATAGTTTCAGTAGGATCCTACTGGGAAAGAAGTTACTTCCCCAGATTTATACTCAAGTCCCGCACTTAACAGACCATCTTCTTCATCTCCTATTACAACCATCACTTTACATGTGAAACCACTGATGGAAATAAAATGATAGTAGAGCAAACAGTGATGTCAGATCTAAGCCAGGATATTCCTTAAAATAAGACTACAACTTCACAAAGACGTTACAGAATCCTCTTCTAAATATACACTCCCATAGATTTGAAGAGAGCGATCCAAACACAGTGTGTACTCATACACACATATTCATAGCAGCTCCACTTGCACCAGCAAAAGGGGCGGAAGGAATCCTAATATCCACCAACAGATGTATATAGAAAAGTAATATGTACACACAAGGAAATATTATTTGTCTTTTCAAAAGGATGAAATTTTTCTCCAATTCTGTGAGGTATGTTAATGGTATCTTCATCAGAATTGCATTAAATCTGTGTAGCAGTTTCGGGAATATGACCATTTTCACAATGTTGATTCTTCTCATCAGGAGCAAGGGATATCTTTCCATTTTTTTGATATCCTCTTCGATCTTATTTTCCAAAGTACTCCAATTTTCAATATATAGGTCTTTTACTTCCTTTGTTAGATTGATTCTTAAGTGTTTCACTTTTTGGATGCTATGGTGAAGGGTGTGGTTTCCTCAATTTCTCTCTCAGTAACTTTGTTGTTTGTGTACAAGAATGCTATTGATTTTTTAGTATTGACTTTGTATTCAGCCACACAACTGAATTTGGTTACTAACTCTAGGAGTCTCTTGGTGGAGTTTTGGGGGTCTTCTATGTAGAGTACCATGTCATCTGCTAATAATGATAATTTAACTTCTTTGTTTCCTATCCTTATTTCTTTTATTTCTCTCTCTCTTGTCTAATTGCTCTGGCTAATGTTTCCAGAACTATGTTGAAAGGAATGGTGAGAGTGGACATCCTTGTCTTTTCCTGATTGTAGAGTGAAAGCTTTCAATTTTTATCCATTTAGTATACTGTTGGCCATTAGTTGTCATAGATTACTTTTATCAGATTGAGATAAAGACCATCTATTCCACTTTTATGTAGGGCATTTATCATAAATTAGTGTTGGACTTTATGAAAAGCTTTTTATGCATCTAGTGAGATAATCATGTGATTTTTGTCTCTGGCTCTGTTGATATGGTATATTACATTTATTGATTTGGGTATGTTGAACTGTCCCTGCATTCCCGGGATAAAACCCACCTGGTCATGATATATAATCTTCTTGATGATTTGTTGAATTCTGCTTGCTAGTATTGGAACCAGGAGAGACCTAGACTAGCAAAGGCAGTCCTGGCCAACAAAGGCAAGGCAGGAGACATCACAGTCCCTGACTTGAAATGATACTACAAAGCTACTGTGATAAAATCAGCATGGTCTGGGAAAAAGACAGAACTGAGGGCCAATGGAACAGATTAGATGTGAACACAACTACAAACACACTCAGCCACCTTGTCTTTAACAAAGGGGCCAAACATGTTCACTGGAAGAAAGATAGCCTCTTCAATAAATAGTGCTGGAAAAAGTGGCTCTCTACATGCTGAAGACTAAAACTATATCCATGTCTATCATCATTCGCTAAACTAAAGTCAAAATGGATCAAATACCTACATATTAAAGAAGAAACACTAAATCTACTGTAAAAGAAAGTAGGTAGAAATCTTAACAACTTATGTCTAGGTAGGCAGAGAGTTCATGAAGAAAATACAAACTGCATGGGAAACTCTTCAAAAAATCAACAACTGGAATCTCATCCTATTAAAAAGCTTTTTTACATCAAAAGAAATCACCAGTAGAGTGAAAAGACAACCCAGAGTGGGGAAAAATTTTAGCTAACTGTCCCTCAGACAAAGGATTTATATCTAGAACATATAAAGAATTGAAAATAATCAGACCCCCCCATATTTAAAGACCCAACCTAAAAATGAAAAGAACATACACTTCTCAGATAAAGAAATACAAATGGCAAATAAATACATGAAAAAATGTGCAACATCATTGGTCATTAGAGAGATGCAAGTTAAACCAACACTGAGATTCCATCTCATCCCAGTAAGAATGGCTACCATCAAGAAATCAACCAACAACAAATTCAGGCTGTGAGGAAAAAGAAGCCCTTCTCCACTGTTGGTGGCAATGTAGGCTGGTGCAACCACTTTGGAAGTCAGTCTAGAGAATCCTCAAAATCTAGGATTGGAGGTCCCATTTAACCCAGCTATTCCCCTTTTTGGTATTTTCCCAGAAGAATTAAAAACATCATACCACAGTGATATATGTGCACCCATGTCTTTAGAAGCAAATTTGTCATAGCTAAATCTTTGAAACAACCCAAATGCCCATCAACTGAGGAATGGATAAAAAAGGCATGGTATTTTTATACAATGGAATATTACTCAGCTATAAAGAAGGTTAAACTTGAGACATTTATAGGGAAATGGATGCAACTTGAGTCTATACCCATAAGTAAAACAAATCAATCTCACATGTGTAAACATCATACTGTCTCCCTAGTATAAGAAGCTGAAAGAGTATAGATACTGTGAAATGGGAAGAAAATGCTCAAAAGGAAAGAGAAACTGGAATGGGAGGAAGAAGAAAAAAAGAAAAAGAAAAAGATATATATATATGTATTTACACAAGATAATTAAGATAGTTGTGCTAGTGATTGCTGTTAGCTCTTTGAAAGGAAAGGTATATGCTTATATTGCTCTATCAATTTTTCATGCCTATATCTTGTAACATGAGCAACTACTTTGAAGGTAACAATATGCAATGTATTAACCACTGTTACACTCCTAAAATCTTGTGAAATTTTATACCATTATTTTTAGTGTTTATTTTTCTTTTCTTTAAAATAAAAAAGAAAAATAATTTTAAAAATATGAAGAATGAAATTATGCTGCAAGCTACAGCATAGATAATTCTTTAACACATTGTGTTAAGTGGAATAACAAATGCAAAAGGATAAACATTATGTGACCCTACTTAGGTGAGGCACCAGTCAAACTCAAGAAGACAAAAAGTAGAATAGAATTTTCCCAGGCTTGGTGGAGAAGAAAGTGGAAGTTTGCTGTTTAATAAGTACAGAATTTCCCTTTGGGATGATGAAAAGATTCTGCTAATGGAAGAGATAATGGTTATACAACATTGTGAGTATACTTAACACCACCAAAAACAGTAAAATGCTATTTTTATATTGTTTTATGATATATATGCACAAGAATATATATAGAGGATATATATGGAATATATAGATAATATATACAGATATATAGATATAGAAAATCTAACGATATACGCACAAGAATAAAAGAAATTTTTAAAAAGCATAATAGTGTTGACTTTGTATCCAGCTACATTACTAAATTTGTTGATTAATTCTAGGAGTCTTCTGGTGGAGTTTTTGGGGTCTTTCATGTAGAGTATCATATCATCTGCAAATAGTGATAATTTCACTTCTTCCTTTCCTATTCTTATTCCTTTTGTATCTCTCTCTCATTTAATTGCTCTGGCTAATGTTTCCAGAACTATGTCGAATAGGAGTGATGACAGTGGACATCATTTCTTGTTCCTGACTTTAAAGTGAAAGCTTTTAGTTTTTGTCCATTTAATATGATGTTGACTGTTGGTTTGTCATAGATGGCTTTTATCAGATTGAGGTAAAGACCATCGATTCCCATTTTCTGTAGGGTTTTTATCTCACCTCGGTAAGAACGGCTGTCATTAAGAAATCAACCAACAACAAATGCTGGCAAGGCTGTGAAGAAAAAGGAACTCTTTTCCACTGCTTGTGGGAGTGTAGAATGGTGAAACCATTGTGGAAATCAGTTTGGAGATTCCTCAGCAAACTAGGGCTAGAGGTCCCATTAAATCCAGCTATTCCTCTTTTGGATATTTTCCCAGAAGAACTGAAAACATCATATCACAGCGATATATGTGCACCCATGTTTATAGCAGTACAATTTGTAATAGCTAAATCATGGAAGCAACCCAAATGCCCATCCACTGAGGAATGGATAAAAAAGTTGTGGTATTTTTACATAATGGCATATTACTCAGCTATAAAGAAAGGTAATCTCGAGGCTTTTATAGGAAAATGGACACAACTAGAGACCATACTCATTACTGACATAAATCAGACCTGCATGTGTAGACACCATATTGTCTCACTTGTGTGAGAATCTGAAAAAGTGAATAAAATCTAGGAGGTACAATAGACATTGTGAAAGGAAAGGAAAGTGCTCAAAAGGAAAGAACTGGGATGAGAAAAAAGAGAAAAGAAAGATGGGAAATATATATATATATATACAAACATATATGCACATACACACATACATATGCACACAGGAACTAGCTAACATAGTTGTACTACTGACTTTTATTGTTCTATTAAAGGAACAGTTAATGTTTAAGTGTATGGTCAATCCTACATGTCTATATTTGTTAATCTGAGTATACAATTTGAAGATATCAATATGTAATACAACAACCATTGTTAATTTCCTATCACCTTGTCTGAAATTCTCTATTGTTTGTATTATTTTTGTGTTAGTTTCTAAATGTATGTGTGTTTGTTAAGATGTTTTTGTTCTTTTACCTTTAAAATAAAAAGGCATAATAGAGGCTGAACAAATTTGAGGTCATAAAATTAAATTCATAAAAACCTCTTGCTAGAGTTGAGCATGATAACACATGCTTGCAGTCCAAGCACCCTAGGAGGATAAGGCAGGAGGTTTGCGAGTTCAAACCCAGCCTGGGAAAATTAGTAAATGAGTGAGACCCTGTCTCAAATTTTAGAAAGGGCTGGGGATATAGCTCAGTATAACAGTCCTGGGTTCAATACCCAGTAAACACACACACACATACACGTGTATGCGCATACACACATACACACCTCTTGTTAATCCTTGTTAAGTGTTAATCTTTCCAAAATCCAAATCAGTTTCAGCTCCATTGTTCATGACATCAAGTTCCTTAGACTTTAGAAACATAAAGATACCAAAACTGGCCCATAAGAGAGGGCTGGTGTCAGATTTTCTCTGAAATATACAGCCAGGGTGTACTGGCTCAGGCAGGCTCTTTTGTTTGGTTGGTTTTTTTGTTTTTCTCCGGTATTGGGAACCGAACTCATGACCCTGCGCTTGCCAGGCAGGCACTTTGCCGCTGAGCTAAATCCCCAGCCCCCAGGCAGGCTCTTTTGAAGATATTGTTACAGCTATGGAATAGAGTGGGGTTAGGGTTCACACCTACAGGCAGGTGTTTGAAAAGTGTGAAAACACCTTGGGTAGTGCTCAGCCAGGAAACATAAAGAATGCTGAATCATAGTCAATACCAAACACACACACACACACACACACACACACACACACACACACACACACACACACACATTTCAGGATGGAAGAACTTGACCTTAAGGTAAGGTTTGTTTGCATCTATATGAGAGTTCCCAAGACTCAGCAGCAAAATTATTTGTGGGCTCATCACCATAAAAATACTGATTTGTCACAGAGGACCACTTCCCCCAGAACACTTACTGAGAGTCATAAACCAAAATTATGATTGCGCATGAGCAAGCAGGGGAACAATGTGTGTTCAGCTACAGATTTCCATAGTCACTGGGTAAGTAAAATCATTTATGGGAAAAGTTATATTCTCTTCCTTAAGAGCTAGTGCTTTAATTTATGTATGTCTTTTAAAAGACCTTCAGCAATTTTCTGAATAGCTTCATCATTACATTCTCATCATTCACCATTCACATTCGCACTGAGCTCCCGTGGCTCTTCCACTCTACATGAGCCACGCCTCTGTCCATATTAACGCCGAGGGCGAGGAGGGCTGGCAGCCTTCCTGCTCTGCGGACTTCTCTGTCCCTCTGATAGTGGCTTAAAGCCAAGGTCTCTGTGTTTATAGCCTAGAAGCTGGGGAGGTGGGGTGGGATGTCTGAATAAGAGCACCCTGAGTCGGGCCTAGGGAAGAAACCTGCTAACCCCGCTCAAGGATGCTTGCTCCCTACATGACAATGTCAAAGTCCATTAGCGATCCAGTCCATGCCAGCACCTCTGGCCTTACATCCTCTGTAACCCTGCCTTCAGCCCTCTGTGCTCCAACTGTGGGACATCTGTTGTTCTCCACAGCCCCCCACCCACAACACACATACAAATTCTCCCCCGCCCCCTACTCTCCTGGCTTGTGCTATGCATGCACGTTCTGGGATGTCCCCTTGGTCTAGGAAGCATTACCATCCTTCTGGCCCCAGACGTCAACTCCTTCATAAAGCCCCTTTTCTTCCCTGGCGATCCACACCTTCCCCCTTCGGTGTTGCCCAGTGGGAAACAGCCTGCCAGGATTTGGTTTGCTCGCTTATCCGTCTCCTCCACCAGCAAGGGCACCCTGAGGCTCCCGTTGGCAAACCATCCCGTCTTCCCCCTTCAGGACCCTGACCTGCCCACCCCTACCCTAACCTGCACCTGGGCTGCTGTGCCGCTTCTTTCACACGGCCAGGGCTAGGTGGATGGGCTGGCGACTAGGAACAGCCTGGCTGGAGCCCTGAGGGTGATCACTAGGTAACTGGTCTTTTGAGCTCAGAGAAACGTCTGCACACCTATGGCCCCAAATCTCCCAGGGAACCCACATCAGCACCAAGGCACAGGGTGAAGCTTTTCAGAGTGAAGAGAGAAGGGAGGAAAGGAGGGAAGAAGGGAGAAGCAAAAGAAAGGAAGGAAGGAGGGAGCAAAGAAGGGAGGGAGAGAGGGCAGGCCGGCTGGCCTAGATCAAAGACAAAGTAATCAGGTGCAGAGAAAGGGCAAGCAGCCACAGCCACAGCTGGCTGCAGTCTAAACCATCACATGAGGTGAAAGGACCCAAAACCCCCTAGCAGCCCTCTGCAGCCCTTGTGCCTCGGCCCCTGCCCCGAAGCATCTTCAGATAGTGGGAACTGCACCCCGCTGACCACGAACTTTGCAGCACCAGGGGGCAAAAATACTTAGTTTTATAAAGAAAACTATGAACATGGCAGGAAAACAGGGCGTGGTGGCACATGCCTACAACCCCGTCCAATGGGAGGCTGAAGCAGGACGATCATGAATTCCAGCGCAGCCTGGGCAATTTAGTGACTTAGTGAGATTCTGTCTCAAAATTTTAAAAATATAAGAACACTGGGCCTTAGCTCAATGTGCATCTATTAAATTCCCAGTACTATGGAAGGAAGGAAGGAAGGAAGGAAGGAAGGAAGGAAGGAAGGAAGGAAGGAAGGAAGGAGGGAGGGAGGAAGAGAAAGAAAGAAAGAAAGCCTTTATATCATATATTAAACATTAATATTATTATGTATTATGTATGCTATAATTCCCGTATAACATGAATGCACAACTATAGCCCATAAAAGAACCGTAAGTAGCCAAAACCAAAAATTCTCACCTACTGATGAGGTACAGTGTCCAGCTTCTGGCTCCTGAGGTATGAGATGGAGGACACCTGCAAGGCAGTGCCCAAAACCTGCAAAGACCTTTGATTTGAGAGTGGCGGTTACTGCTGGGAAAATGCCCTCAGTAAAATCATTAGAGAGATTTTTTTCTTTAAAAATGTCTGTCATTCTTTAGAGGGGTAAGAAGTAGGACCTGCCTCAGTGTCAAACAGGCATGGGTCAGGTAAAAGCGGGCGCCCAGAAATGGGTAAACCACCGTTCAGTCGTTACAACGATTTTACCTTATGTTGCAAGGGTCTAGTAAAGATAGAGAAACTCCTAACACGAGGAGGCCACACACTTGGAGTGTGAGATGTGATCTCAGCAGCGTACACACACAGGACTTTCCACGTTTTCATTGCTACCAAAAGTTTCACAAATGTGTACTACTTGAATTATCAGAAAATCATTTTATTTTTGAAAAGAAAGTAATTGGGCGGGGTTGGTTTCCTAAGAATGAGGGCTCCCAATCCTGCCAGGCCCAAAGGAAGAAGCAGCTTTCAATTTCAGTGCTGGACAAGTCGTGCTTCAGGGTTCATCTTCACCAAAGAAGCAGAAGTCCTGGCCCATACCAGGTCACCAGGCCGTGCCTGCTCCTCTTGCGCAGCCGCTCACGACTGTGAGGACGACTGCGGCGCGGGTGGGCGGCGGCTGGTCCTGCCCACCGTGGCTAGAGGCACGATGGGTCCAGGAGCCCTGCACCCAAGCCTCCGCGGGATGGACTCGCTCTGCTGAGCACTGCTAAGGCTGCCCCCCGCCCTCACACCACCTCCTACCGACACTCTACCACCTCCTGTCCTTGTTTTTAAAAAAACTTGACGTTGCTGTTAACAAGTGAACTGCCCGAGACACTGACAGACGCTCTGCTTTGGAAACCTTATCTCAAATTAACCCCGGAAGTTAGGGGGAAAGTTTCTTGGATCTTTTCTAAGCAGAGCAGGGATGCCGAGAAAGCCGTGGCTTTGCTTTCTGGATCTACTCTGAACCTGCTTCAAGCCCCTTTCTACAAAACCCTTCTTTGTTTCTAGTTATTTCAGGAAGCAGAAGTAAGCAGGAGAGAAGCTCAGGCAAGTTTAAAGCTCGCCTTGGGGGCCGGGGATTTAGCTCAGTGGCACAGTGCATGCCTGGCAAGCACAAGGTCGTGAGTTCAATTCCTGGTACTGGAAAAAAAACCAAAACCTCGCCTTAACCCAAATGCCCATCAACCGAGGAATGGATAAAAAAGATGTGGTCTTTTTCTTCAATGGAGTACTACTCAGTCATAAAAAAGGATGAGACTTTTATAGGTAACTGGATGCAATTTGAGATCATACTCATTAGTGAAATAAATCAGACTCCCATGTGTAAACATAATATTGTCTCCCTGGTGTGAGAAATTGAAAGAGGAAAGGTCTAAAATGTATGATAGATATTATGAAATGGGAAGAAATCATTCAAAAGGAAAGAGGAACTAGGATAGGAGAAAGGAAGGAAGAGAAAAAGGAAAAAAGTGCAGGTTAGTTATACTATTAGTTTCTCTTAGTTCATTGAAGAGAAAGGTTTGTGTTAATACCATTTTGGAGAATTTTTATGTTCATATCTTGTACTCAGTAACCACCTTGAAGATAACAGTACTCAATGTATTAACTATTGTTATTCTCCTACTATTTTGTTATGAAATTTTGTTTTATTTTTTCATAAACAAATAAAGGATTACTAATGTTAAAATAAATAAATAAAAACTCTTTGTTAATGTGACCTTCAAAAATACTCAATACAAACTACTGAAAGTCTTAAAAGAAAAATTTAAATTATGAAGAACAAAACCATTAAATTATTTATACCTAGATAATATGAATTTGAAGGGAAAGGAAAGGAATAAAAGCATATTAAGAAGGATAAAATAGAAACAAACTTTGTAAATAAGGAGATGAAGAGGGGTTGAAGGGAGAGGAGGGAGATAAGAGGGGAAAAAGATGAATCAAGGTATATCATGTACAGGTACAATTTCCCTGTGATGAATGTGATCATTGTATATACCTGAATTGTACCAGTACACTTAAATTTTTAAAAAATCTTGTGTTGGGTGTGGCCTCCAGGTGACCCAGGGCAACTAGGGGTATCCACAAGAAACCCTTTGGTGGAAAACAAATGCCACAGGACTTTAACTCTATCTTGTTTGTGCACTTGCCCAGTTAGGAAAGGGCTAAGGAAGAAGGATCACAAGTTCAAGCCCAGCCTAGACAATTTGACAAAGTCCTATCTCAAGGTTTAAAAATAAATAAATAAATAAATTTGAATATATATATATATATATATATATGTACATATATACATGATATAACTCAGTGCAAAGGCCCTGGTTTCAACTGTCATACAAAGATAGGTAAGTAAATAAATGAATAAATAAATAAAACCTTTCATATGGGAAGGTGCAGTCATTATTTTCTGCCTAGTTGTCAATACAACCTAAAATTAGATTAAATGGGAAAGAAAAAACTTAAAACCATCATCATTTTAATACACTTAACAGATTTTTTTTTACTAGTAAAGGACCCAAACTACAAGTAAGACTTCAAGAAATTACAGCTGTTTCCTGGTTTATCATCCTCATTAATATCAAAATTAATTTCCTTTGTAAACTGTCCACACACTGGCCTCACAGTGACTCCGGGGAAAATGGCACTGTGTGCCTCTATCCCCTAGTCAGAGCAAGTGGAGCAGAAGACAGCATTTAAGGATAGTTTGTTTTCCTCACAACACACACATGTGGTCAGTGACACATTTTTATCCACACCCTAAGCATTAAAATAGTCCTCTTACGTGTATATGAGACTTGGATTCACCATCAAAGCAAAAAGTCTAATTTGAATGCTTAACCTAAGAGTTAATTGAAGGTTGCCTCCCTTGAAATTCCTCAAAGCGCCTGTAGGCGGCAATGTGGGACAGGGGAAGGAACACAAAAGTTTGATTCCGGTAGCCTGAGTTGAACCAGGGCAGCGCTACTTCCTGTACTATCAAGGTAATAATAATCGCTTTCTTGCTCACATAAAGGGTTGAAACAAAACGGAAAGATAATGATTTAAAGAAAATGTGAGCTAAATTTAAAAACTAATTTTTAAAAAGATTATTTTTATAAGCATGATATCTTGTCCATACAATATTAGCACAAAAATTTCTTTTCAATGAACTAAGAGAAACTAGATGTATAACTATCTTAATTACCTTGTGTATACATATATTTCCCCTTTTCCCCTTTCATGCCTATACGTTCGAATATAAGTACTAGGAATACCTACTAGGAAGACAACAACACACACTGTATCAACTATTATAACTGTCCTAAAAACCTGTTTGGAAACTCAGTTTCACTATTACTATGCTTATCTTTTATTTTTCCTCTAAAATAAAAATTAAAAAATAAAAAATTAATAAAAATATTACTTTTGTATCAGAAACTAGGATGGAAGCTGGATTTTGTTGAATGTATCTTGTTTCTTATTTTAGGTTTTGGATTAATGTAAATGTTATACACATGAGTAAAAAGTTAAATTGAAATATCAAAAGTAAATTTGAAACAAATGTATCCAAAAAGGGGAGCAGGGATTTAGCTCAGTGGCGCAGCGGCTGCCTGGTAAGCGTGAAGTCCTGAGTTCGATTTCCAGTACCCAAAAAAATCTCTATATATGAAGTTGATTAACTACACTGAGAAAAAAATTATGCCAAGTAACTTTAAAACACAAATTTTTTACTCTGCATCCTTCTCCCAGGGGCCAAGTAAGTCTCAAAGTAAGTTCCCATAGCATCTAAACACTTTGCCAGCAATAGAGTGTTTACATCATCATTTGAAAAATAACATGGCTGCTTTGTAGAATAAAATTCAAAAAGAATGAAATTTTCAGTGTAAGAGGAAAAGATACAAGTATAAAATCTAAGTACAAATCCTGAGATATAAAATTTTAATCAGAAATATCAGTAGTAATTGATGATGATTTTCTCTTTTAAAATAGACGTTGTAGTTGTCCACTGAGACGACCTGGTAAGAATAATAATTCAGAACCATTTTACATCTATAGTGTCCACATTGATGTCTCTAAATACCGTTTCCCACTACAAGGAAACAGAAGTCCTAGGGGAAAACATCTTAGTCTAGTTGTGAGACAGTTCAAGACATCTACTGTACTAGAAATCGAGGAACTTTGTGCTAGACTATTGGAGTTGTGTCCAAAACACACAGGCATTATTCAGGGGCTCCCACTGCTTACACACTGGGAGAAAGAACTACTAATACTGACCTATACATATGAAAATACATAAAATCCACACTTTTTAAAAAGTTATCTTTGGAGATTGCTAAGCTACCAACTCATTTTTCTGAAAATTAGCAACAGAATAATTCATTTTTTACTCTGTCTTTTGTATATATAGTATTTCAGGCTACCAAGTAGTTGATGAGAAAATTCTTTTTGATAAAAAAGCAATTACAGTTAACAAATGAATGATAGAATTAGGAAATCACCATTTATTAATCTCCTAATGAAATAATGGCGCTAGCAACAAGCACAGGGTATGTTTGTACAATGCAGTGAAAGGTTCACGGGGAGCTTGGAGATGTCAGTCTTACCATCGCTGCAAATGAAACATCCAGACAATGTATGTCTTCTGCGTGGCGCAATAACAAGGGTATAACATCACATCTGCTGTACGCTCGCCAAGAAAAAATTGATACTGAATTTCAGTGCAGTTTCTAGATCTAATTATAAGTGCATAAAAACTAGTGGGGAATACAGGAACATTACAAGAAAGATAAATGACCCCCCCCAAAAAAAAAAAGCAGTCACTCAAATTCAAAGTGGGAGTAATTCTTCAAGATGAATAAGCTGCTTCTTAAAAAAAATAAGTAATGTGGAGGGCAAAGGAGACTTGCCAAAGATTAAAAGAAACTTCAGAGACATATTGGTCTAATGTGTGGGCCCCATTTCCATCAAGCGAACCAACTTTAAAGCCACATTTTTGAGGTTACAGCAGTACTTCTGTTCACAAACTGAATTCTTTCCATAATTCTGGTCACGGACATTGATGAGAACCATTT
This sequence comes from Chinchilla lanigera, assembly GCF_000276665.1. NCBI lineage: Eukaryota > Metazoa > Chordata > Mammalia > Rodentia > Chinchillidae > Chinchilla > Chinchilla lanigera. The sequence continues at coordinate 884,207 of NW_004955592.1, forward strand.
GTGAACTGAGGTACTGCTTTTATTGTGAAAATACAACCACAGTTTTGTGATGTGGAAGAAGTATTGTCAATTATATTAAGGATAGTAATGGTGTTCAAGTTATACAAAATGTCCTTGTATGTAAAGATTCATACTTTAGTACTTAAGAGTGATAAATGCTGTGATTCTGAACTTTGCTTTAAAATAGTCCAGAAACATATACCAATACAGAAGTGGTTAACACAGCAAAAAAAAAAAAAAGGTTCAGAAAAAAATAGGAGTCTAGGGAGTAAATGAATGTGTAAATATAAATCAATATTGGTAAAATATTAATTTTTTACTATCTGATCACTAAATAGTTGAGGGCTATTTCATTTTCTATTTGCGCAGGTTTGAACATTTCCATACCAAAAATAAATACAACAAGGTGATCAATATGTTAGATTGAATGTGCAACTTCTCTGTAATGGGTCAGGTTTCACACATTCAAGGGATAACACTGTTACAAGGCAGAGAGCAGACAGTGCTCTCCAGAGGTAAGCACTGACGGGGGAAGTGGCGGTCAGGTTTGGGACAGGGGACCTGCCTCAGTCAGCGGGCTTTCACAGCGTGGCAGGCTGGCTTAGTACAATACGCAGCAATTCCACCTCTACAGGTTCACCTAAGGTTCATCCTGTGGCTGCGTGACACCATCCCATCTTCTGTGCCTAAATTACAGCCTCGACCCCGTCACTCTCTATCGCATTACCCTGTTTTATTTTCTTCTTAGCAATTGTCAGTCTGCATGATTATCTTATTTGTGGTCTGACTGTTTATTTTCTATCTTCCTGTGCCCCGTCAGTAGGTAACACTGAGTGCGAAAATTTTGTTCCTCATTTTGAATCCTCAGTACTTAATATAGTACTGGACAGAGTTAAAGTGTTTAATAAATATTTGTTGAATGAAGATTTAATGATAGTAAAGAATTGGAGGTGAGACAGTGCCCAACATAAGCAATGGACTACTCATGAGATAGAAAACTATTCACACATACAAATATACTTTAAAAATTCTTGCTGTGGATTGTTTATTGTCATGAAAAAATACCATTACATTATTGGGTAAAAGCATCATATAAAAAATTTAACCTTCACAGCCTGGATATTTCTAAAAGAAAAACTTTTCCAGAAAGAAAGATCTAGAAGGACACACAATCAGGTATGAAAGTGGTTATCTGTGAATGATAAAATTGTGAGTTATATTTTGTTTATTTATGTTAATCTTTTTCTGCAATGAATAGAACCAGTGTTAAGAGAAAAGGTTACTTCGGGGCTGGGGATTTAGCTCAGCGGCAAAAGCGCCTGCCTGGCAAGCGCAAGGTCATGAGTTTGGTTCCCGGTACTGGAGAAAAACCAAAAAAAAAAAAAGGAGAGAGAAAAAGTTGTTACTTCAATATCAAAAAGTTATTATGATCATTTCCTTAAAAAATTAAATTTTTCAAGATGAAATAAACTATCATGTGAGGCACTGATCTAACATACTGTCTCTAAATATGTTTAGCATTAATCAGGGAAATTTTTTCTACATTTGAGTAAGTGATCAAATCTAATGCTAAAGATGACCTACATTTTGGATCATTTATGACAAGTTTTTCAAATGTAATTTGAACTAAAAAGTTATTGCCTTAATCATTAGTACTTTATTATTGATTGTAAATGAGTTGTGGAATGAACATAATGTCAAAAATGAGCCCCGGCATTTTTTGTATGTTTCTGGACTGGGTGGAGTACAGGGTTAACATGCTACTTTATATTGAAATGCACCACACCTTGGTGTAATTTTCGGATGAGTATAAAGTACAATGCAAGGATTAAATTATAGAGTTTCTGGCCGTCAACTCAATCAACAGTTGTGTTGAGCAACTTCGATGTATTAACCACAGTACAAACTAGAGAAACATCAAGATCTATAGGAAATAATCTCTATCCTCAAGAAGCTCAGTGTCTACAAGTTGTGTAAAAGATCTGTCTTTAACAATGGGATGACAATCAAGAGTCTGTCCACAGGGGTTTGACCTCTTTTGAGGTCCTTTCATGTCAAATATCACTGGTCCTTCCCAGTAGTCCCCAGAGAACACTTGCCTTCAACAGCAGCAGAAATTTCTCTAGGTCACCTTTAATACAAACTAGACAGTTTAGAACATTTAAAGCACCATCTACTGATTCTAGCAGTAATTTTTATTAGAAAATTTAAAAATTTTTGTATTATAGTCACCTCAGGTATTCGATAAAATGTGAATCCTTTTAATGCATATGTAAACTTGCAATAATTTTTTTTTAAATCCTCAAATTCCAGAATAAAAGGAACAATTAAAAAACCAAAACCAAAACAGGAAACCCTTCAGTTGATATGGAATTTGCCTGAGGATGGAAACTGTCATTTTGTTAGGAATTTGGGATCTAGGCTCGTGAAGAACAAGAGATAACTTTGAGAACAATAAAGCAGACTCCTTCGCTGAGAAGGATAGACTAAAGAAAGACTGTCACAAGGTGCAAACAAGCTGCCTTAGTTTGGACTCATGAAGAGGGAAGAGAATAAACCTTTAAAACCTACAAGCACGACCCGCATCTCATCCCTCTGTGCCTTTCTCTCCAAACGTAATACGCACATGGTCTGGGACCCATAAGCTGGCTCATTCACGTAAAAACTGATTTCAAGCAGATGCAGATTACCTGGGCAATGTACTCAAACCCAAAATTAATCTAGAGGGACTTGTTTTTAATCTGTGCCCCAAAGGATGCCCACAAATAAAACTCACTGAAGAAACACTCACAGATTTTGTATATGTTTTGTCATTTTTAATTATGGGCTCATCTTCAGACAGCATCAATATACTACAGATAGTAGGGTTATACTATCAGGAAATTCCAAATTAAAGAAGTAGAAGAAAAATATTTTATCATATATACATATATAATAGATTTTTGATGATTATGATTACCAATATAAATTTATCAGTTATTACAAATATATCACTTTGGAAGGGAATTTTTTTTTTTTTTTTTTGGTTTTGGTTTTTCTCCAGTACCAGGAACTGAACTCACGACCTTGCACTTGCCAGGCAGGCGCTTTGCCACTGAGCTAAATCCCCAGCCCCTTGGAAGGGAATATTAAAATAATGCACATGTGAGGGCAGAAAGTAATATGGGGATTTTCTGTACCTGCCTCTCAATTTGATGAACTTAAAACTGTTCAAAAATCTTTTCAAAGTATATTTAAAATGATTAATGACAATAAAGAATTTAAAACATAATAAAATATATAGAGCTTATGAGAAATGAATCACATAGAACTATAAGGTATTAAAAATATGTTCACTGGGGCCTGGGGATTTAGCTTAGCGGCAAAAGCGCCTGCCTGGCAAGCGCAAGGTCGTGAGTTTGGTTCCCGGTACCGGAGAAAAACCAAAAAAAAAAAAAAATGTTCACTGGTGTTTTAAAAATCAATAAATGATAGAGATTAAGAATAGGTTTGGTGAAGAATAAAAGATAAAACAGGAAATAGATTAATGAGTTAGAATCTCCACTTGTAATATTAATTTAGTTCCTATCACAAAACCCAGACCCGGGCCGTCCAGTCCCTCCAGGAGGCTCTGGAGCCGATCGTTTTTCTATCACTCTGTTTCAACTCCTAGTCTGTGACAGCTGCTTTTGTCCCAGTGTGCCACAGACAGGCATCCCGAGCAAGAAGAAGAAAAGGGTGAAAAAGGAAAGGGGGAAAGTTCTGGGGTCTGTTCTTTTTTAAAGGTGTGTTAGAGCCACCTCCACTAGCATCCTATTGTCCAGAACTGAGCCACATGGCCCCACTTAATGGCAAGGGAATGTGGAGTGTATATTCTGGGTAGACACAGAGTCCACTCAAAACTGGGAGTTTTATTAAGGTATAAGGAGGGGGATATAGATATAGAAGTTGACATACTAGTTGGCAAACAATATGCTGAAAAGCACTGAGAAGAGGAATTGTAAACTGAAGGGTTCCTCAGAATGGATGGGAAACTGATTCCAGGATTCCCAGGGATACCCAAATCTAAAGTTTCTCAGTCCCTTGTATCAAATGGCATAGTATTTGGATCTAACCTATCCTCCATACTTTAAATCAGTGCTAGATTATTTGTAATGCTTAACACAATATAAATGCAGTGTAAGTAGTTGTCATAGTATATTGTTGAGAGCATAGCAACAATTAAAAAATTCTTCATGTGTTTAGTACAAATCCAACTTTTAAAAAATATTTCCAATCCAGTTGGTCAAATTTATCAATGCAGAACCTACAGATAGAGGGCTAAATATATGTTGAAATTGTTTAGAATGCAGTGGTTTCTGGAATATAGAAAGCAAACATCTTACATGCACTTAGAAGGAACCCTAACAAAGAATGCAAGGCAATATTTGAAGAATAATAACTCTAAATTTTCAAGAATGAATGAAAGTCACAAGTTCTCAGAAACACAAAAGTGGCAGAAGATAAAACATTACTTTCTTTCCCCCATGAAAGAAAATTAAAACTGGGCACAGTGATGCACATCTGTAACCCCGCCTTTCAGGAAGCTGAGCAAGGAGGAACACAAGTTTGAGTTCTGCCTGGGCAACTCAGTGCGATCCTGTCTCAAAATAAAAAAAAGTAATGAAATGGCAAGTGATGTAGCTCATGGCAGAGCGCCCTGGGTTCACTCCTCACTACAAAAGGAAGGGAGGGAGGGAGGGAGGGAGAAGGGA
>NW_004955592.1:889039-922897 GCF_000276665.1 Chinchilla lanigera
AAGGAAGGAAGGAAGGAAGGAAGGAAGGAAGGAAGGAAGGAAGGAAGGAAGGGGAAAGTAAAGGAAGGGAAGGGAAGGAAGGAAGGGGAGAGAAGGAGAGAGGAAAAGAAAATAAACAAAGCTTACCCTTCCCAATCATTAGTGTCAGAAATATCTCTAAAATGATCCAGGTAAAATGTCACTTAAGTACAAGGACCAAATTAAGATATTTTCAGATGAATACTGAGTTTACTACTAACAAATAATGACTAAAAGAACACCAGAGTATTTATTTCATAAAGAAGGAAATTCAACAGGAAGGCAAGAATAGTGCAGATAAATGGTAAGGGGAGGAGGAAAGAAGACGGAAGTGGGCCACATAACAACCACTGATAAAATAAAATGATACAAATAATGATGGTTAACTTGAGGAGAGTAAGATTAATCTATAATATTGGACAAAACAAGAATTTAAAGTAATAAATAATAGAGTTAAAGTGCCCTAAGGGGTGAGACGTGGAAGGGCGGAGGGCTGTCCCCAGGTCATGGTTCGGGCTTCTGACTGCCCTAAGGACAGCCTGTGCCCCACCCGTGTCGGCATGGATTAAGATTTCCAACTCCAGTTCCTCTGGCACTGCGTGATAGGCTCCTGCACTTTCAAATCCCTTGCCTTTTCCTGTTGAAAATCTAGAAGTAATGGTTGTAGATATAGAAAGGAAAGGACAAAAAGGAAAACTCCTGGAAAAGGAAAAGCAATATAGCTCGCTGTCTGTTTAGATACAAAAACAACAGAAAATGAAGAGTTTCCGGTTCACTGCAGTTTTCTAGTGTGGATGGTGACAGTGTTCCCATTCTCTGAGCTAGAAAAATACGACAGAAAAAGAAAGTAGCCAATTGGAGAGTAGTTACCTTTAGTATGCGATGTGTCTGCAAAATCCAAAAGAAAGTATCCCATGAGAATTAGAAACTTTTAACTTGCAGTTAGCGGGAAATTCCAATGCTACCAAGAGAGATTTTGGAGACGCTCACATAAAGGAATCACCAGGTAGCGACTTTCTATCTGAAGTTCTAACTAATAGCCCGGACATATTAGGCCCCCAAAGAAAAATATGAAGAAGACATGACTGAATTAAGGAGGTTGGTAGAAAGAAAAATGCAGAACTTTAGGTAAAATGTATGAAAGTAGGAGAAGATATTAATAGAAAATAAAGAGGTGGAAGGAGACCAACGACTGGAAAATGCTGAGAAAAATGCAGTCTCCAGAGTGGAGAGGCAGAGGCTGATCAGTGGTGGGCAGTACTGGAAGGAGGGCCAGGATCCCTGGACACGGGGACTGGGGCATCAGTGGATATTGAGCTTCAGAGATGGCCTGGTGACTGCAGCGAGATGATCCAGCCAAACAGTTAGTGGAGCAATGATTGTTCAACAGGGCTGAGGAAGATTTAAGTAAAAGAATTATAAATGGCACTCTCTGAAATTTAAGAAAGGCACTAAGAGAAGAGGCTAGGTGAGCACAGCACTAGAGATGAAGTTAGTGCCCGTTTCTTCAACTAAAACTGTGTTGTTGTTGTTATTTTTCAGCTCTAGGGATTGAATTTGAAGCATGCAGAGCAGACACTCTACCACTAAACTTCACTGCCAGTCCCAGGATGTCTTTAATGTAACTGAAAACATAAGAGAAAAGAGAGAGAGACAGAAACAGAGAGAGACAGAGACAGAGACAGACAGAGATAGACAGACAGACAGAGACAGAGACAGAGAGACCTACCAAGCACCAAAATGCAAAATGCCATAATCCGACATGGCTCCCAGAAAAAAATTCCAGGAGATTTGGCAAGTCATACATTGCCCTGCCATATCTGTTTCCTGACCAGGTATGAATACAACCCCATCTCCTCTGGTCTCCATGAGCCTCAACCATATAAAATTGTTTGCTGCAAAACATAGGTTTGCCTCTCTGGCCTTTACACTTGGTGTTGTTTACTTTAACAAATATTTAATACAAATATTACTTCAATTTTTTTCCTATGCTCTTAGCCTAATTCCTACGCATCTTTCAGGGTTAAATTCAAACAATACCCATTGCCTCAACTGCATGAGCCATCCCTTTGTGTGGTGCTGACTTCAAGCATTTGTCCCATTACATAGTTTTATATTTGACTTTCCCACTAATCTACTAGAAAAGAGTTATTTATATATGACTTTCCCACTAATCTACTAGAAAAGAGTTATTTTTATGGCATAAAGTGCCCAGAATATACTAAGAGCTCAATAAATTTTTAATGAATGAAATATTACAGTAATGAATGAACAGAAAATCATGGAAGTACAGGGACAGAGGGATAATATTAATTCCTAGCTATTAGATATGTGCAATAAGTGTTCCCTATGGGTAGAAAAATTAGCTTTGGGGGAAAAAAATTACTTTGGGGAAAAAGAAAGAATGAAAAATGGCTTTTGAACACTACAAATTAAGTTTTCAAATCAGCAGAGGTCATTGGCAATAGAACTATTAAATTCTCAAGAATGAGGTACATAGTTCAGTTAGAAACTATCGCTCTTGTCTTCAAGTGTTTATCAGAGGAGAGGGAGTACTTGCTGACTATCACTCAGGCGCAGACACATTTTGGATTCATCAGAGCCAAGTCACTTTGAGCTGGGCAGCGTCATCTCCAGAGAAGAGGGTGTTTTCCTTACCTACCATGATGCCAGTTTCTTGTTCAACTTGTTTCACCTAATTGAGATGAAGCTGCTATATCCCTCCAGAGGGAATTCCCTGCTATAACTGTTCAATGGTTCAAAGGTAGCGAGGCGGATTTGGCACCAGGAAGGAAGGTCCTGTGTGACTAATCTGAGCGGGTGACACCCTCTAGCTTCTGCAATCTTGGTTATCCTCCACCTGGATTTCCAGAGCCTAAGACTTAAATGCAGCCTGGTGAATTGTCTAGGCCAAGTCTGAGTAATTTCCCCAACTTCGTTGTCTTTGTCCTCTTCTCATGTAGCTCAACTTCTTCCTGTTTAGTCTCCTCCATGGCTAACTTCTTAGGTCTCTGTTTGGCCCATTCATTTATTCATTTCTCACCACACATTTCTTGTGCACACCAGTGTCTCCATTTTTGTTCTTTACACAGAGTTCACTGTGCTGAACAAGAGGGAGAAGGTCTGTTTTTTCAAGCCCATTGCAGAGGCGAGACCACATCCATACCCAAAGACTGGCTCCCACCTCTTTATGACTTATTCTTTGTCTCAGTTGTATTCATTTCTGTTTTCAAGGGTTCTGTATCTGGAGTTTCAGTAAACATCACTGATTCATGGTCATCCTGCCAGTACCTCCAACTCAACAGAACTCACCCTTTTCCTCTCTGTACCAGTTTTTCTTGTGACTTCTCTATTTTTCTGTCATTAATGATCTGCCAGTGGTTGGGCACAAAGCCTCGGAGATACCCCAGTGCTTCCTCTTCCTCATTCCGATACTGCACCCAGCTTTGTCTGTTCTTCTTCCCTCCAGACAAATGCTTTTCACATCTATCATCCTTTTCTTACTCATTGCTGTGTGCAGGGTTCAGATTACCTTGTCAAGCCTGGACCACTGCACGTGCCCACAGTGGCGCTCCTCTAGCCGCATCCCCTCTAGAGCATCCTGACCATTGCTACCTGGTTAACCCTAAGGGCATGTCATAGAGCGCTATGGATGTTATGTAGGTCAACTTCTACCTTCCTGAAGCATTTCTCTCCGAACTATTTTCCTCCTACCATACACCACAAGTACACCATTTAAAGTCCTTGAATTGGAACTCAAAACATCCATGACTTGGTCTCCTCTCTCTTTCTCTGAGAATGTGTCCTCAAAGGTTCTTCTACCCTACCACCACCTTCTAAGACCCCCTTTCTCCTTCCTCCATCAAGTATGAAGCTAGTCTCTTTCTTCTCAAAAATGCAAAGTATAATATTTTGTTCAAAAGTTTAGTTTGGGAACCAGACACATCAAGTCCAAGGCCTTCTACTGCCATTTACAAGCTGTGTGCTCTTGGGATGTCTAACAGTCCTATGTTCCAGCTTTTTATCAAAAGAATGAGGAAGGAACTTACCTTGTGGGGAAGATGCAAGAATTGAATAAAATAATGCCAACCTTATGGTATATGATTGATCTCTCTAACATTTCACTATACTGAACAGCTAGAATTCCAAACCACTCTCCTAGTAGTACCCTTTTTCCCTGAAAATAAGACCTAACTGGAAAATAATCATTCTTGAAAACTAGACATCAAAAGTGCCAGCCTGAATCAGCCTATCCTTGCCTTACCTGCTTTACAGAGTAACCACCAAGTAAGAGAATATTTATGTAAAGAAAGGCAAGGATAGTCTGATTTAGGCTGGTGTTTTTAATCTCTAGTCTTCAAGTCTCATTATTTTCCAGCTAGATCATATTTTCAGAGAAATGGGATAGTAAGTGAAAATGTCTAGTGGGTCAAGGTACCTGGAAGCACCCCTTAAACACCCACAGCCTCCCATAACCGTCTGTCTTCCTGGTGTGTGCTTGCTGGGCTTCCTTGGTGCTGCCATCCTCACAGTTAGCGATTTGCTGAGCAGCCCCCTGCCTCATGTACACAGGAATTATTCCCATTCGGGTGCACAAGTCTCTTGGTGAGTGATCTTTCCTTCCCAAAACTTAGCTTCAGCTTCCTGCTCAAGGGCTGCCGCAGCCGTCAGGCTCGCTTACCAGTCTGTTCTGAGTCAGTCTGTCTCCATTCCTGACTCTCGGTCCACGGAGTCCAGGGTCTGTTGCTTCAGCACACATCACTCATCGCTGATGTGGAGGAGGCAGGTCCTTGGTGATGTCATCTGTTTGCAAACAGCTTCCGCAAATCCCCTCCCACAGGGAATCACAGAATCTCAGAGATGGAAGCGAGGGCCACTCTCATTTGTGGCAGGGCTGCCCTCAGGACTCTCCTTCACTGGGGGTCGTTTGACCTCAGCTTTAAACAGCCAGGATGAATCAAGGAAGCATTTATGACTTTGTCCCTGAGTAGGATACCTTGAATAGATGGCGCTGGGTGGACGCTGTGTCAGAGCTCACCCGTCACTGGGTCATTAATGCTATAGTGGTTGAGAAGCCAAGCTGTAATTTTCTAAGAGCCTGGGTGTGTCCACAGAGATCCTAGTACCTCTTGCCCTGGATGGTGGGGATTTCTAAAGTTGTAGAGCATGACAGTGAGCATAAGAGAATCCACTTTGGTGTCAAACAGATTTCAGGTCAAATCTCACCTCTATGACCCATCATTGGGAACTTGGACATCCACTAGCTGTACAGCTCTGACCCAAATTATTGAAACTCCCTGAACCCTAATACATAGAGAGAGATAGAAATTAATGTCTATTTTTGAGACATTAAGTGAGTATTAGGTGACATAATATGCCTCCGCATGTGTCTGGAACAACGTTAGTGCCACGTAAGTGGTAGCTATTTTATTACTTTGATTATCACCACTATTATTTCTCCCTTTCTGAACCCAGCTGACGCCATGCAGAAGGCTCATTTGTGAAACTTCCCCTTGCCTACAATGAGCAGGAAAAATCTGGCCCACGGGGTGAGTTTCTGTCCTGTTCAGGATGACACTACCACCCTTTCTGGAAAAGGAGATTCCCATATTTCTGAGCACAGCACGTCACACCTCACAGAGAGTAGGAAACCTGGGGGGCCCAAGCATGCCTCAGCTGCACAGGCGAGAGCAGGAGAGGGTAGTTCCAGTCTCCTGGAAGGCATAGCTTGGAGTTTCCTCACCAAGCCCACCAGGGTCAAGGATCCTCCATGACAATAAACAAAACAAAAGCAACAGCAAACAAACCTTAGCTGGCCCTAAATTCAAAGCTCCTAAAGTTTCCAGTCCGAACCTTGGCCACAAGCTGCCTGGACCTGCTGCTGGAAGTGCCCTGCTGGCTCAGGAAGGCATGGGGGACCCAGCAGAGCAGAGCAGTAGCAAAACAAGCTCTGGAGTCAAGTCCTCTTCTTCACACAAGGATAAGTGATGGAACAAATTACTTAAGCTCAGGTTCTTGTCTATAAAATGGGCATAACAGCACCCACCTCAGTGAGTCATTAGGAAAATCTGACGATGCTTGCCTCGCAAAATTCTTAGAATGCCTTCAACAGTTGAGAAGTGATCACAGCTATCCTAATTAATTGCCAGAACGCCACATTCTTTCTCTAGCATGAATAGTTTTTTTTCTCCCGTGAGCAGTGGAGAATGAGGTAATAAAGTAAGACAAATAAACACACAATGAAGAAATAAATAGGAAAAGAGATGGTCTCAGGAGGTAGAAGCTTTATTATGATATCTTCAAAGGACAACTCAGTAGGCATGTATTAAGCACCTGCTGTGCACAAGCCTCTGCACATAAGAGTCCAGCGTTCCACCCACGGCTCTCAGACCCTCAGAGGGAAAAATCGCATGGAAGGGTCACAGAGTTTTGAGGGGCTGAGAACAGAATGGGCTCCTGAACATCAAAGTGCAGTTAGCTTTGTGGGGTCTGAGTCCGAGGCCCGGCCCGCACAAAGCTGTCACATTGGGAGGGGGAGGGGGCAGGTGGGGTCTCTCTGGGCTCAGCGCGGGCTCCCTACTTCCTGTGGGCCTCGGGCAGACTCAGCAGCCTCCGCAGCAGCCGGAGCTCTGGTTATTGCAGGAGCTCTGAGATCTCTGGCTGCTCCTGCAGCAGCAGCCGCCCCCGCGCTGCCGTCGGCGCCTCCTGGGGAAGCAGCAGCAGCCGGTGGAGCTGGAGCCGCAGCAGCCGGTGTCTCCGCAGCAGCCGCCGCGACAACAGCCCCCGTCACCCACGCCAGAACCGCAGCAGCCTCCGCAGCAAGAAGAGGAGCGGGAGGGCGCAGGAGTGGGCACCGGGGCGGGGCACGGAGTGGGGCCCTGGGAAGACCCCTTGGAAAAGCCTTTGGCGGAAGACGCACCCTGCTGAGACATGGTTGGGCTCCTCAATGCGAACCTGGAAGAGAGACGGCTTTTCAGAGGGAGAGCACACCTTTGCAACAACGGGAAACCTGAGTTTGGGAATTTGCTCTAGTGAGCAAGTCACCTGGCATGGTGTAAAGAAAAAGCACCAAGAAAGGTTAGCAGCAAAGAAACACACCCGGAACAGGTGTTTCCAGCCAGTTAAACACACGTAGGGCAGGAAACCGCCTATGCAGAGAGCCAATGGTGGTTTCCCAGTTTCTGACCCGAATGAGGACCACCTCGGTTTCCAAGGTGGAAAACAGAGGATTCTGCAACAATGTATCGGAATGATCCAGTCCAAGCTCTCTCTAGGCTCCAGTCCTAGTTCCACTCCTTTGACTTTGACCACAGAAATTCAAGCAATATTTTCAAAGTTACTAGCATGGCCATTTTATCTGTTAGAAAATGCCCAAATAATACATGCGTCCCTGCCTCCTGGGTCCAAATATCCACAGACACAGAACCATGTTCTGGTTGTTCCTTCTTGGGGGCCTCACTGCCCCTGCTACCACTAAGGAAAGGCCAGATGTGCAGAGAATGGGAATATGCCCATCCAGAAAACCAACAGACGTGCGTTCTAGTCAGAGCTCTTCTAAGATTAAGCAACTTCTACGTCGCTGTGCAACTTGGTAGAAGTTACACACACCTGGCCTCTGTGTCCTCATTAGCACCGTGAGAGGTTGGCTCACTTGATGCCTGAGGGGCTCCTCAGGGCTCCTTGCACATCCACCTGCTGGCTAGAGTCTGCCTTCTCCTCCTCTCTCTATCTTCAGTTCTTCCCCTCTTCCTTCCTCAGCACCCACCTGGACACTTACCAGACGCTGGCTCCACTGGAAGACTCACTCAGTTCTCCAACTGGAAGGTGACACCTGCTACCGGTAGGCAGTAGACTGAGCAGTGTACAGCTGGGAGAACCTTTTATAAGATTCCAATCAAGCTCAGGGTTGGGAGGGGCCCATTTCCCAATACACATGCTCAGCTGACACTCACAGCACAGGAAGAGTCATCGCTCAGGTAGTACCGTAGGTGGTGCACGTGGATATCCAAGTCACTTCACAGGGGTGCCAGGATTGCTGTGGTATGTTTACTCTGCAAACAGGACACTGTTCCTAGCTGGGAGGGCTGTGTGTGTGCTTCCAGAAGGCATGGGGCTCGAGGGAAGGGAGATGGGCCCCTCTGCTTTGTTCTACAGTGTACACACACACACTTCCACTTGCCCACCCCTCCTTCCCTCCGCCGTCATCCCCTTGATAGTGAGTGGTTTGCTTGAACCTTGGTTGGCACCTCTCTGGCCTTGGCCTTTGGCAGCTCGGAGCAGGCCGCAGGCTATGTGTTAAGCCCAGTGGATTTCATCCAGATGATCCCAGACGGAGCTCAGTGAAGATGAGGGGTGCCAGAGGGCATTCCAATGGTGATTTCTATCTGTTACCAGAGACAGGAAGAAAAACCCAGGAAATTTAAGGGACCATGAAGACTAGAAAAGTTGTGAATGTGATCAGGTTACCATATTCCCATAATACAGACCTAGTGCACCTAGGAGAAAAAAGTGGGCAATTGCAAAGTGGCAAAGCAGCCTTCAGACCCTCTGCTTCTGTCCCCACCTGCTGCCTCTACCTCCCTTTGAAGTCAGGAGCTCCCTGAAGCCTTTGCCTCATAGGAAACAAAACAAAAGCCTAAAGGGATGGAAGGAGAAAAGGAGGAAGGGAGGAAAGGAAAGCCAGAAGGAAGGGAGGGAGGACAAAAAAGGAAGGAAGAAGGAAGGAAGAAAGGAGAAGGGAAGGTAAAGAAAATGAGATAAAAGAAGTCCTTTCCAGAGACCTAAGGTGTCCATGATGATTGTTTCTTTTATTCTTTGAGAATAACCAACTGTAAGAATCTGAGGAGACTTTGGCGGTCAGCTGCCTCAGAACTGCTTCTTGATCAATGCAATTGCCAGGCCATACCCGTGAAGCGGAGCTGTGAGAGAAGTTCCAAGATGAAGAATTCAAGGGTTCATGCTGAGAGATGGGCTACAGTAAGTGACCTTGGAACAGCATGAGGAAATGTACAAGGAAAGGCAGGTCATGAAAGACACCAGTTTCATTTAACATGGCTTTAGAGCCTGATTAACAGGTTACCTATACCTAGAGCACATCCTGACAGGTCTGGATGGGACATTCCGAGAAGTGAGGTCAGTAGTAGAAAAGAGAAGAAAGAGATGGAGCAGCAAGATGCCCGTCTCCTCTGGGGACCACACAAAGTTCTTTGAAAAAGAGTGAAGAACAAGTTGATAAGAATCGGTATGAGGAGAGATTTGGGCAAGTGGCTGTTGTCTCACAGATCTACCATGACCTCTTACACTACCTTACTTTACCTGTCACAGTTAATTCTTACTAAAGTAGAGGCCACGTGTGTAACTTGTATAGAGAAAGCTGATCCTATCATAAACTTTTTGAGAGTCCCCTGAAGGAACCAGCCCATTCCTAAAGGAATGTGATCTGAAAACCCCAAGATAGTGACTAAAACCCCTCTCCCACACACACACATAGACACAAACACACATACACACACACACCCCAAATGGTGACAGTCTTTGGCAGAGAATAGTGTATTTCTTGATTCTCTACTCAAACCCAAACCCAAGTTTTGAGAATCGAGGGGAAATGGGCTCAAATATGTCAGACCTGCCTCCTAAACTTGCTGCCACAGAAACTCTTCCCAGGCCCAGCTCTCCCCTCCATCCAACTTACCTGGGATTATAATAATCAGAAAAGTAGGGTGTCCATACATTGGCATTCAGCTTGAGAACTTTAGGCAATCTTATTCTTCAGTAATAGTAGGAAAACTTGCAGGAAACCCCCAGAATGTAACCTTTTGAGGTACCTCCAGCCTCGTTGCCTCAAACCATTCCTGTCCCTGCCCCCATCTGAACTTCTGTCCAGTACTCTAGCCTCAGACATGACTTCTTCTTCAAATGTGAAGTTCCCAAATTCAAAGCACTAAAGGAAATAATTGTTTCCTGGAGGTCTAAACCAAAATGTGCTTCCCAGGTAGATGTTTGTAAGTGCGCACTTGCACTTTAAAAAAGGGAAGGGAAGATGGCTTAATGTAGGAGGTAGGGGGCAGGGGAAGTGAACAGAGAATAACCAGGAGGCAGGGATACCAGAAATAAAAAGCTTTATTGTTGCAGAGAAAGTAGCATCACAACTGAATTTCAACACCTTGTGCTCCAAAGAACTGTAAGAAGGGAACCCAAGCCAGAGAACATCAGAGGTGAGACCTCTAAATCTCACAGTGGATGAACAAAGGGCAGAAGGAGAACCTCAAAGCATTTCAGAAGCACTTCTGCTGGAAAACAGGACAAGAGACTCCTCAGGGTGGATGGGTCTTCTGTTAACGCTGCTCCTTGGTGCTCCTTGTGGCCCAGTTCAGCAGCAGCCTCCAGAGCTCTGGCAGCAACTGGAGCCCCCAGACTGCTGGCCACTGCCGCCACCACTACTGCCAGAGGAGCCACTGCCACCACTGCTGCAGCAGCCACTGCCACCACTGCTGCCAGAGGAGCCACTGCCACCACTGCTGCCGCAGCAGCTACTGCTACTGCCACAGCAACTACTGCTACTGCCACAGCAGCTACCGCCACCGCCACTGCTGCAGCCGCCAGAGCTCTGGTGTCGGTGTCGGTGTCGGAGTCGAAGAGATCTGCGGGGCTTGTGGTGGCTCAGGCAGCAGCCGCCACCTCCTGAGCTGCAGCAGCCGCCAGAGCTGCAGCAGCCTCCAGAGCTGGAGCCACCGCAGCTGCTAGAGCCAAGGCTGCAGCAAGAAGATGAGCAGGAGGATTTGGGTGGGCATTTGGGGGTGCACTTAGGAGTGCTCTTAGGCGGGGGCTGGCACTGCTTCTGGCTTTGTTGGCAGGACATCGCAGCAGGAAATGAATGAGCTGAAAGACAGTACAAAAGTTTTAAATTCATTTACTCCAAGGTAACTTTCTCATATTTAAAAATGGAACTACGAATTTACAGGATTTTATGTCTAGGATGATCAGATTTTAAAAACCTAAGACCTGTCACAAAAGAATATGCAAATGAGTTAAACCTAGGAACTTATACTTTCAGATTAACCCCTTGCAACTTCAAAAAGGTGCTAATCCATCATGCCCTTCCTCTACCTTCCACCTTCCTCCCCTTTCCAACCTCACCCCCCTTCTCCTTGTCTTTCTCCAAGACTGTCCTCAGCCTCTACCCTGGGCCTCCTTCTGCCCAAAATGTCAGCACCAAGAGTCCACCCTGGTTCCCAAGGCGCGTTCCACCTGGCTCAAGCACTGGAGTAGATCACCCAGGAAGGACTGAGGTGGACTGAGGTACTGTAGGAAGCACTCGCCTTTTATACAGTTCGTCTCTGGCCTAGTAACTGACCATGTGCAGGACGCTGATAGCATCTTTCACACAGCATGGGTAACACCCTCCCCTCACATCCCAAGAACCCAATTCCTCCCTCCATAAGCATCTGAAATATTAACCCACAGTCAGATCCCCTGACAATTGTAGACCTCTGTGATGGAGATGGAGCTTTGCGCATTGCACACCATGCCTGTTAACCTCGCAGGCAGCTCTGCTATGCTCTCATTTCCTCAGCTGGGCCAGTCCTGTTCTGCACCTCTGGAGTGAAGAGAAGGTCTGTTTTCTCTTTGGAGTGGGAAATGGACAAGGAGATTTTCAATGTGGGAATTAAGTGACCCTTTTTAGAATAGAGAGCCAAAATAAAATCCCAAGCCCATACCAATAATCTCAAATGACTTTGGTCCTTCTCCGATGATGCCATAGCCTGCACTAAGAATGCTTGATATTCCAGTGATGTTATTTTAGGCAGGTCTAATGCAGATGGTGTGGGTGGTTGAACTTCTGTCCCTGTCTGAACTTGACACACCAAGACTCAGAAGTAGCACAGATTCAGTATGAGCAATCCCTTAGAATGGGTTGAAGAATTTCACAAATGATCTGTGCGTCTATGTGTGATCTTAAAAAAGACAGCTTTAGCTGGCCCAAGGTGGCAGGAACTACGAGAATACTGAGAGTGTAGGTGAGGAGCTCCTCATTGGCAAGTTGCCAGAAGTGAACATACCTAAGGCAAGAGCTAGGGAGATCCATTTTCTGTAAATGGCCTCAAATGGAGGTTCTTCTCTGAATAGGGACAGAGCCTGAGAGCTGGTGGAGGAGAAATGCACACCAGTTTTGAAAGCCCACTGTGGAATCCTAAGCTTGTTTTCCCTACCAACAATATTCCGAGGGTGAGATAGCTCTCCAGAAAGGCATCAAAATTGATTTGCGTGGGAAAAGTAGCCAAAATTTGGCATATTGGCAATGAAATTTGCAGGAGGAGAATATAAAACGGGAGAAACACACAGTACCTCAGTTCCATTCTGGGTTAAATGGGGTGCAATGGGAAGCATTGTGTCAGTTAGAATCCAGACTCTAGCGAGAGAATGTCTGGGTCCAGTTTCTAGCTTTGCTCTCCCTCTCACCCTGAGCAATCTCAGACAAATAACCTAATCATCACTGAAAAATAAAAATTGTAACAAATCCTAGCTCATTACACAAGATTGAGGCAGTGGGATCACTAGTTCAAGCCCAAGCTGGATGATTTAGTGAAACCCTGTCTCAAAATAAAAAATTATAAAAGGCTGGGGATATAGCTCAGTGTGAAGACCTCAGATTCGTTCTCCAGGATCCAAAAATATTTTTTAATTTTTTTAAAAAAGCAATACAAAATTCTCAGAAAATGGTATTGAACTGTGAGTTCAAAATGCTAGTCTAAAAACAATCTGTATCAGTGTATTAAAACATCACATTATACCCCCATAAATATGTACAATTTTGTGTTTTATGTCTGTATTTTAGAAAATTAATTAAAAACTAAAAAGCTAGGGTGTTTCAAAAATAAATATAAATAATGTAATCTTTGTGGCTACCCTTATTTCTGTGAGAAAATATATGCTACATTTCAAGTTATTGATCTGCCCACATTTGAAAGCAAAACTATTTTTGTAACAACAGAATTTAACCCCACTGTTTTCATATAGCAAAAGGTTGAGTACTCACTTGACACTGATAGATGATATTATAAAAGAAGCATACTTATTATTTAAAAAATTAAAAATCACTTTATAATCCCATCCCCATGTTACTATTAATATTTTACTATTTTCCCTCCTTTTCTCTAAATCATGCGTAGTTTTTTTTAGTGATTTGAGTTTACATAGTCTTTCTCATAGTATGTAATTGTTTATCTAACTTTTCACTTAACATAGTAATGTAATCACCAATTTTGGGGGACCATTATTTTGGGTACTGGAAGAATATTGCAGGGAGAGTGCAGAACCTATTTATGACTGGTTGAAAGCATTAGCTCTAGTGCCAGTCTCTAGGTTTGAGTCCTAGTTCCCCACTCACAATGGTACGGTCACCGTCTTCTCTGCAAAAAGGGGGAAAAGTAGTCGATTCCATAGGGATATTTGCATATAACATACATTAGCATCCATAAAGCTCTTGGCATAGTGCCTAGCATGAAGTAAGCATGCAACAAACCTTAAAGTGGAACTGCAATATTGTGCCACTTCTCAGTCTGATCTCACAAGTGGAAGAGTGGGTTTAGATAAAGACCTTCAGGTAGGGAGGCAGACAGGCTGCCTTGGCCACAAGATCTCTAGGTGTTAGGGGACCACCTCTTCCCCACTTGTTGAGAAATATAAAAAATAACACAAAACATGGGCTCAGAATTTCTGGAAGAAGCTCAATAGCAGTTAAAGGAATCACCCTTTCATGCATGGGTATGATGAATTTTAAAAGAAACAATTCTATCCCCTTTCACTTAAAATTATTTAGGTCTGCGCGCAACTACGTGATACATAGGTAAGGTCTTTGAGTTCAGAAACCCTAGAGAGATCTAATTTTCAGTGCTTTGTAGGCACTCGAGGCTCAATTTTAATTTTCTTGTTCAGCTGAATTTGCTGTTCAGAAAGGACGACAGATGCCCCCAACAAATACAAACCAAGATTTTTCTTTAATAAATTCCAGGCACATCATGGAATTGTGGAGGATGTGGAAAAGACTTGGCCATCATTCAGCGCCAGTGGTTCTCAACCGTGGCGAGGCCTGGATGTTGACATTCTCCAAAACTTCATGGGGACGAATGCACAGTCAGGATCAAGACTCACCGACTTCGACCACACAGCTTCTTTAACGGGAAAGGAAATTGAGACTCAGAGATGGAAAGAGGCTTGCCCTGGGTCACACGTAGAATGACAGGAAGAGCTAGAATTCAGTCCCGGGTATCAGCCCTCTTCCCATCACTTCCCTCTGCCACTTGAATGATCATTTATTTCTTCTTCAGGTGTTTTGGTAGCAAGCTTTATTTTACACACAGATGATCCTTCATATCTTTGGTTTCTTCGTCCATGGATTTAATCAATTACAGATCAAAAATACGCAGGAAAAAAGTTTCACTGTACTAAAAATGTACCGCTTTTTTTCTTCTCTTTATTCCCTACCCATGACGTATGACTCTACACATAACATTTACATTTACATTGTATTAGTATAGAAGAGGAGGTAAATAAGGTTCTACGCAAATACTGTGCCACTGATTATAGGGACTGGAGCATCTGAGGATTTAGAGTCCTTGAAGCACCCCACTGAGGATACGGAGGGATGAATGTGACATGCTTATTAAATCTGACTATTGAAACTGCAGTGAAATACTAATAAATGTAGTGAATCATGGCCTGCATCCCATGTTTAGGAAAGTTGGAAGTAATTCTTCTGCTACCTTCAATAACCAGAAACCAGGTATCAGTGTCTGAAAGGCAGAGTCAAACATTATCAGGGAGGGGTCAGTTGGCAGGTCCCCAAGAACCCTCCCCAGGTGACACCACCTTGATGACTATGGCATGGCCCAGAAGTTCAACCCTGTTCATGCCTCTGAACTTATCAGGCCTGGGGACATTGATTCATTGCACCTAACTCACAAGAGACTGATGACATCCGTTTACAAAGACAAACAGGAGTCTTGAATGTTGGCCTGACAGGTACATTCTCTTCCTTCCTGTAGGATAATTCAAAATAGTCAAGTCATAACCTGCACATGCTCGGTGAGCATGGAGTTGCATAATGAGCTCAAGTTTTAAAGGTGAACAAATCCTAGACATCACCATCAGGTCATCTAAACACTGCCAGTCCAGGACAGATTGGGCGATCCTGAAAGCCTCTGTCCCCAGTGGGCTGTCTGTGCTTCCTTGTGCTGACCCTGGCCCTAGAACCACCTGCTAGGGCCTAGACATTGACGCTGTCATCCATGTACTGATCGAGAATGTAACATCACAAAGGTGATCTTTTTTGACTTATTTTTACTGCTCACTATTGTCCTGATATATTCTTTGGGAGACAGAATGATACACATCTTGCCCTACACACACACGCACATACACACACACACACCCCCAAAACCTGTGAAATAATAACTTACCCAGAAAAAGATACTTTGCAGATGTGTTTAAGTTAAAGATCTTTAGGAGTTTTTCCTGACAATGAAGGTGGGATCAATAAAATTGCAAGGGTCCTTTTAAGGGGAGGCAAGAAGGTGAAGGTTAGAGAGAAAGAATGTGACAACAGAAGCAGAGATTGGAGTGAGGCATTTTGAAGAAACAGGAAGGGGCCATCGGCCAAAGAATGGGAGCAGCCTCAGGACATTGGAAAAGGCTAGGAAATGGATTTTTCCCGAGACTCTAGAAGGAGCACAGTCTTGCTAACACTCTGACTGTAGCCTAGAAAAACTCATGTTAATTCTGATCTTCAGATCTTGTAAGGTATTAAATCTATGCTGTTGAAATCCACTAGATCTGTGGTTATTTGTTACAGTAGCATGACTAACACACACACACAGTTCTAAAAACAGCCTTACATTTTAGAATATAGCTTAATCCATTAAAATGGGGTCGTTTATTAAAATGTCTTTCCATTGGCGGTTGGAGTTGAAGCCTATCTTATCTAGTGAACAAGAGGGTTCCCAGATGCTCCTGGGATGTAAAGGATGTCCTTCAGTCGAGGGAAAGCTCAGTAAGGAGACCACAGAATAAACTCACAGATAAATATGGTTTGTGGACTTTATTATCCATAAAATGAGGATGATAATAACAGTGTCCAGCTATTAATAGGGCCCACTGCGTGAGGATTCCACGAGGGAGTGTCTGTTAAACCTTTAGCCCTGGACCCAGCATGTGAGCAGGACTTGGTGACTGTTAATCTTTCTTATTTTTCTTATTATCACTACTATCGTCACGATTATCAGTGAAAACCCAGACGTGTCAGGATGGCTTCTAGGACATTCCCAGTGCCTTCTCTGGCCCTACAACTCTGTGATTAGGCTTTACACATTCCACAGAGTAGGACAATGAACTTCCACTACTTTGAGACAATTAGAGGTATCAAGACATAGTTGTGCCTCTTCTCAGGACAACTGTTCTTTCACCTACGGAAAACCTTTTATAAGCGATGAGGTATTCATATCTTTATTTGCTTCTTTACAACAACCCTGCTGAGTATTAAAAGAGGGTTATTACCTTATAATTCAAAGAGAAAATCAATGTCCTCATATGCAAAACAATTTGGTCACATGGAGAGTAAGAAAAGTTGCCAGGCTTCAGATCCAACTCTTTGGATCCTGACTCTCTGTTGGACCCTAAGTGCTTACTCAAAATTTCAGTAACCATTAGCTTAGTGTCTGTGTAGCCTTCAGGAAAGCGGTGCACAGACTAAGGTCCCTTGTGGGCTAGGGCATCATGCACGTAAGTAGACTATCTGTATCCTTCTGGAAAGACCCTATGACAGAGCCTCAAACGGAGCTTCCTCTTGTTCCAAGTGAAGGGAGTGCCAAGTAGAAGGGCCTCTGGCAATTCTAGTGCCCAACTGCAGAGCTCTCTCCTTGCCTTCTTGGGCATCCCCACCTCTATGAAATGAATGCCAAGATATGAGTGCAGGTGAGGACTCGAGAGGCTGACTCACAGCTATAGGGGAGGGAGAGACACACATGACCAGCACCTCTTGGAAAAGCACTCCCCCTCCAGGCCAGCAGAGCCAGCCCAGCTGGCTGGGTTCTGGGAAGGCAGGATGCTCCCAGCCAGCTGTGATGTTATCTCTTCTGTAGGGAGCATTTCCATAACTACAGCCTGAGGCAGGCATGCCCAGGGAGCCCGCAGAGTGAGTAAGTGGAGAAAGGAGGGTTCCTCCTCTTGGAGAGTAAATCAATATCCAGGGCGGGGGACTCAGGAGTAAAAATAGCCCAAGAGGCTCCTGGAAGCACATACGCTGAGGCACCTTGTTTTCCCAGCTGGCGAGGACCGAGACTGGTAGCACCAGTGACAGGAGGCAGGCAGCAAGCAGGGCTGGCTGCAGAGGTGCTAGACCCCTACCACACAGAGGAGAGGGCACCTCCACCCAGTGGGGTAACAAGTGATCCCCTATGGGGAGCTGGGCTCTCCCTCACAACTGTATCAGATACCCCTGTTAACCATCATCTGAACGATGTCCTCCACAGGGAAGTTTTTCAGTTCCCCCAACTTACAGTCAGGATCTACAGGGAATCAGGCTGGGACTAGGCAATAAGGAGGCAAAATGACAAAGCCACCAGCACTGCCCACTGAACTGTCAGCCCAGTGAGGACACAGGTGTCCCCAGTGGGCTACACTGGGAGCAGACTCTGATGCATGTGACCAAAGCCTATGTACAGTGGTGTATAAAAGAAAAGCATATGGCGAGTTCCATAGTGTAGACAATGTGATCACTCCATTTATGTAGCCTAACTACATCTGTACATTCATATAGAATATGTAAATAACCATCAAACAGACTGGATGAGTCTATATTAAGATGTTAAGAGCAACCACTTCTGGGTGAAAGATGACAAGCATTTCTTCTCATTTTGCTTATCTACATCTTCTAATTTTCTCCAACGAAGATGCATTACTTGGATGATAAATGTTTACATTAGCACAGACACTGAGACTGAAAACAGATTGAAAGGATCATGAAGCCTCCATAAAATGGCGCTTTTTTTGCTTTTATATAGGGTTTTAGATGTTTTGAGTTTCTACCAACACCAGGCACCTGCTTGGCACTGGAGGTACCCTGAGGAACTGTGTTACACACAGTCCCACTGCTCCCAGGTTACCCTCCCCTCCCCTCTCCACCTGTCTACATCTCAAATGCCCCCTCTGGCCTACCTGATCTCAGGTAGCCCTCCCTGGCAGACTCACTGGCTGGGATCAGGAACCATGTGCTACCCTCCCGTTGAATGTCTAAAATGTGGAGCTAGGAAAACCCTGGATGCCCTGGGAATATCAGCTGGGTGGAGGCAAGCGGAAGGAAGGATGTACCAAGACTCAGATAAGAGGTACTGGTGCCAGGGGCCGGAGGTGCATCATGATTCCAACCCCCGGGCCCCAGCTGGGGGCCAGGTCTGGTGAGCTCTACACTTCTTTGGGTTCCTCAGCACCCATGGGCTGCCACAAGTGATGGCTCACACGGGGAAGGGACTCAGTGTTTATCGAATTGAAATGACCTTTCCAAAACTATTTCCCCTGCCCGAAGATACCACCTTCCTCCTTAAGGTCTCAAAGCTCAGTTGATCACATTCACGCTCCAGGACTTAAAGAAATTTAATTTGATGTTGTAAAGCTGAGGCGTAGTTTTAGGCTGAGAACAGGGTAAGCGTTGTAAAGGGAAGAAAGAGAGAAAGAGAACAAAGAAAGAGGTAAGGAAGGAGAAGAAAGGAAGAAAAGAACAATGGGAAGTGAGGGACAAACAGAGTATTTCCTCCCCACTCCATGTCACTCTTCAGGTAGCAGTGATTCTGTTGAGAATTTTCAAATAAATAAGGCAGAATGTGAGCTTCACTTATACCAAAGGAAAGGGGCTCAGAAATACTGGCAACAAGAACTTTTACTTAGGTTGGAGCTGCTCTTTCCTCCCCTGCCTCGGCACTGCATTCCTCCCACCATGCCTGCCCCAGCCTGGGACTGAACCGGTCCTGCAGGGCCAGCACTTCCCCAGGCCTGCTCAGCCACACTCTGCTCTGGAGGACAGGCAGCGTATGACTGAGTTAGGTCACAGGCATCTGAGCAATTTCACAGGTGCCTGAAGTCTCTAGGTTAATGACAAAATGGCCAGGCATTTCCTGCTGCCTTTGTGCCAGCCCTTTCCATCGAAATCAACACAGTAATCTGGATATGGGACTGTCTCAGCCTCAGGGCTGTGGACTGCTCCATCCAAGGAATTCAGGCTTAGACCCTCTTCCAACTCCCCTTTTCTTATCCTCTGTCCCACACCTTTACTGCAGTATCCACAGGTCCTTCCAGTCCAAAAAGAAACCCATTAAGCTATATAAGCAATACATGCTGATAAGGAAGGGAACACAAAAGTAATGAAAATGTGTCATGTATGTGATCCAAATACCCACAATAAAGGTAGTCATTATATATCACAACCATATACTAATAAAAAATAAAGAAGAGAGGAAAAGGATGTGAAAAGGAAACAACTTTCAATGGCCCCTCCACTTCCCACAATGGTGCCTAGATTCTTCATGATTTTACTCCTTCCACCTCCCCAGACGTGTGTTCCCTGCGCCATGTGGACACTGCAACCACATGAAATTACTGCCATCCTTGAATGCACCTAGAGCACCCTTCTTCTTTCCTCCACGTGCTTTTCAGGCTCTTGCCAAGGTCTGTCCTGCCCAGACGCACCCAGCCCTGGCTCCTGCGATGGAATATCTCCTTAGCAGAGTGCTTGGCCTGCCCTCTACTCACCACCAAATTTCTCCACATGAGAGCCTGGTTGCTCCCCCCATTGTCCTGGGAAATACCAACACAGGTGGACACTTCCTGAAAGGCTTATCCCTACTTCTATGCAGAGAGCTTCTTGGGGCAGATGTGCTGGGTTATTCACCCTGTGTGTCCTCAAGGCCAAGTATAGAGCTCAGAGCATTCCACAAATATTTGTTGGGTGAAGAAAAAGGGAATGAAAGGAGAGCTTGCTATCACTGTCATGGAGGGAGGAGGTGCACAGGGCCAGCATGGTCACTGCATGGCAGGTTCTGGTCTTGACTCAGCCTGAATCAGTTGGAAGCTGTGACTGAAGTCACTTCTCCTCAGCTTGTCATCTTGGTCTCCCTGGGACACCAGGCAAACACTGGAAACTTGGATACCTTATTAGATAAATTAAGTGACACCAAGTCCTTATGGAACTATTCTTAGACTCCTTAGGTCACTGCAGTCTCTCCAAGGTCTGCCCCATCCCTCATCACCTGGAGGTGTGTCCCCTCAACTGTCATTGCTCAGATAAGCACCACAGAGCCCAATAGATCTTGGGAAAATCTTAGGGGAAAAGAGACAGCTGATTTCTGCTATTGACTTCCTAGCTCTAGGCAGCTACCTGACAGGAGCAAGACACTGGCCTCCGTTGGAGGATCTCAAGTTCAAAACCAGCCTGTGAAACTTAGCCATTTAGGGAGCCTGTCTCAAAATTAAAAGGCCTGAGGTTGTAGCACAGTGTGGAGGAAAAAAAGGAAAAGAAAGAAATTGGCCTCAAATCTCATGAGCTTAGTTACTGTTACTCTACGAAAGTCCTTTGGTGAGGCCAGCCACCTGAAGCTCTGGAAGCTTCTGGAAGACACTGCAGTATTTCTAGAGCTCAGGGTTCTCTGGTACAGAGAACACTTGGGCCCTGGATCAAATTCTTTCATGTTCCAAACAAAGTTGATCTCTTTAGGTTTCTAGTTCATTAGTAAATCCCCAGACCCAGAAGATGCTTGGAACATGGCAGATGTTCATTAAATTTTGTGGCAAGAAGGAAGAGAGAGGGAAGAAAAGCATAAAGGAAGGATAGGGAGAGAGGGAGGAAGGAAGTTGAGCCTTATGACACTGTTTGAATCTGCTGCCATTGAACTGGCAGAGGGAACAGTGTGAGCCTCTGTAAGCATCTGGACAACCAATGCAAAGGCAGAAGCCAACTTCCCACAACAGCACCCACCCAACCCCACTCTACCGGCCCAAGACTCTTGGACACAAATGCTCACTGACCTGAGCAGAAAGCCTGAATCAGAAAACTTCACAGCTCATGGGCACTGTTTCTGGCACATAGCAGATGCCCTAAGACCTTTCACTACTATGTCATGCCAGCTCTACCCTTTCCTGCCTGGTGTCTTTCCGTGCACATCTCTCCCATGAGCCACCCCTAGCACTATGGAAGGACCTTGTCTCAGAAGCATGAAGCTCAGAAGTTTGGGCCTTGAAAATTATAGGATATCATGTTTCTCAGTTGGAAGCAGATGAAAGACTGGGTGAATTCTTTTTTTTTTAAGAGAATAATAATAAAAAAGAACAATAGCAAAATACCAACAACAAAGACAAAATCAAAACAAAAAAAAATGATACAGGCTTTCAGAGCAAAACGTTAGGAATTAACAGTGGTTGTTATATTACATGTTGTTATCTTCAGCGAAGTTGCTCATATTACCAGATGTAAGAATGCAAGATTGATCAAACCATTAAAGAGAATAAAAAATAAAAACAAAAAAAATTAGAAACAATACAGAGTTTCACTAGACAAGATGGTAGGAATTCACCAGTGGTTGTTATATTGCATATTGTTGTCTTCAAATTAGTTGTTCAGATTACCAGATATAAGCATGAAAATTGGTCAAAAAAATTAAGCATTAACTGTTCCTTTCAATAAAGAATTAGACATCAGTAGTACAGTTATCCCAGCTATCTATCTATCTTCCCTTCCTTTTCTCTTTTCCATCATCTGAGTTGCTCCTTCCTTTGAGTAATTTCTTTCCCTTTCATAATACCTATTGTACATTTTGGGTTTTATTTACTCTTTCAGGTTCTTACACTGGGGAGACAATATGATGTTTACACATGTGGGTCCAATTTATTTCACTTATGAGTACGGTCTGTAGTTGTATCAATTTACCTATAAAAGCCTCCAGTTTATCTTTTTTTTATACCTTGGTAATATTCCATTGTATAAAAATACCATATCTTTTTATCCATTCCTCAGCTGATGGGCATTTGGGTTGTTTCCAAGATTTAGCTATGAAAAACTGTGCTGTTATAAATGTGGGTGCACATATATCACTGTAGTATGATGTTTTTAATTCTTCTGGGAAAGTACTCAGAAGGGGAATAGCTGGGTTAAGTGGGACTTCTAATCCTAGTCTTCTGAGGAATTTCCATTGATTTCCACAGTGGTTTCACCAATCTAAACTCCCACCAGTAGTGGAGAAGGGTTCCTTTTGCCCCACAGCCTCTCCAGCATTTGTTACTCGTTGATTTCTTGATGATAGTCATTCTTTCTGAGGTAAGATGGAATCTCACTGTTGTTATAATGTGCATATCTCAAATGACCAATGATGTTGAACATTTTTTCATATATTTATTGGCCATTAGTATTTCTTCATCTGAGAAGTGTGTATTTTCAGCTCAGATGCCCATTTTTGGATTGGGTCTTTAAATTTGGGGGGCCTGATTTTTTTTTAATTCTTTATGTGTTCTAGATAGAAATCCTTTGTCTGTTGGTTAATTTTTTTTCCCAGTTCATGAGTTTTCTTTTTACTCTGTTGATAATTTCTTTTGATGTGCAGAAACTGTTCAATAAGATGAAATCCCAGTTGTTGATTCTCTGAAGTGTTTCCCATGCAGTTTGGTTTTTGTTCATGAACTCTCTGCATACCCCTATGTCTTCAAGATTTCTCCCTGTTTTCTATTCCAGTAGATTTAGTATTTCTGTTTTAATATTTAAATCTTTAATCCATTTTTACTTTAGTTTAGTGCACGGTGATAGACATGGGTCTAGTGTTAGTCTTCAGCATGTGGAAAGCCAGTTTTTCCAGCACTATTTATTAAAGAGGCTATCTTTCTCCAGTGAACATGTTAGGCTCCTTTGTCAAAAACAAGGTGGCTGAGTGTGTTGTAGTTAATTGTGTCTACATCTTCTAATCTGTTCCATTCATCTTCAGGTCTGTTTTTTTGCCAGTACCATGCTGATTTTATCACAGTAGCTTTGTAGTATAATTTCAAGTCAGGAATTGTGATACCTCCTGCCTTTCCTTTGTTGCCCAGGATTGCTTTTGTTATTTTAGACCTCTTCTGGTTCAAGACGAATTTTAGAAATGTTTTCTCTAGATCAGTGAGGTATACTAATGGTATTTTAATTGGGATTGCATTGAATCTGTATAAGAATTTTGGGAGTATGGTCATTTTCACAATGGAGCTTCTTCCTATCCATGAGTAAGGAATATCTTTCCATTTTCTGATATGCTCTTTGATCTCTTTCTTCAGAGTACTGTAATTTTCACTGTATAGATCTTTTACTTCCTTTGTTAGATTGATTCCTAAGTATTTCATTTTTTTAGATGCTATTATGAAAGGTGTGGTTTCCCTAATTTCTCTCTCAGTCTGTTTGCTGTTTGTGTACAGATATACTATTAATTTTTGAGTGTTAACTTTGTGTCCAGCTATATTACTGAATTTGGTTATTAACTCTAGGAGTCTTTTGGTGGAGTTTTGGGGGTCTTCTATGTAGAGTATCATGTCATATGCAAATAATGATAATTTTACTTCTTCCTTTCCTATCCTTATTCTTTTTATTTCTCTCTCTTATCTAATTGCTTTGGCTAGTATTTCCAGAACTATACTGAATAGGAGTGGTGACAGTGGACATCCTTGTCTCATTCCTGATTTTCAAGTGAAAGCTTTAATTTTTGTCCGTTTAGTATGATGTTGGCTGTTGGGTTTGTCACAGCTGGCTTTTATGAGAGTGAGGTAAAGACCATCTATTCCTATTTTCTGTTGGACTTTATCAAAAGCTGTTTCTGCATCTGTTGAGATGATCCTGTGATTCTTAGACAGACAGGGTGAATTCTGTCAGGAGTGCAGACACAAGGACAGTGATGAGCTACTCATACCTGTAACATGGAAGATGGATCATTTGAGTGAAGTGAATTTGGTGAAATGACATTGAATACGATGCTCTTGAATCTCAGTTCTGTCACACTAACTCTGCAACTTTGGGCATGTTGCTTTGCTTTTCTGAATCCAATTTTTTCCTCTATCAATTAGAAGTTAACGATATGCTCTCTGACCAAATGATATCATATATAGCAAAGCACTTGGTGAGACTCAAAGTACCATGAGCTAATAATAATAATAACAGTAATGACAAATGTAATCAAATAATGATGATTACAACAATCGAGGTCAACCTATGAATAGTGTTTTCCCTCACATAACTCTGCAATTTTGCATGATGTCAGTGGTTCTGGGCACCAGGGAAGGAAGGGCAAGACTTGCAAAAGCCAAGACCCATAGATAAAAGCTGAGTGTCAATGACCTTTCTGGGCATTGGTGGCCCCTCCCTGGAAGATAGTACTAAGGGCAAACATTATCCTTGCCCAAAGAGTATAAGAGAACAAGAATGAACCTGACAGCTAATCTTTGTGACCTGGCCTTGACCCAGTGGGAATCCTCTGACTATTGGAGGATAAGGGCACCAGTCTCCCCTGAGGGTTCTGTAGGCTCTCAGGAATCAGCATGCCAGGTGGGTGGTGCTTGAGCTGAGCAGTCACCAGGCCTCCCTAGACTAGCATAACCTCATGGGGACAAAGAAGCAGCTGGAGGAGATGCCTGCAGGCCCAGCCCAGGTCTCGCTCTGGCTCTCCTAAAGAGCCTGTAGCCCATGGAGCTATGGCCAACAACCAGAACCTTCTACAACACCTCAGGAGCAGATGCACCAAGTGGCAAGCTTGATTTAGAGTAGCTTCACTCTGACCTTGCACCGAGAGTGCCACAAGAAAAGCACATCTGGGGCTGCTACTGGAAGGCTCATACATCTGTTAATCTTTCAGTCCTCAAAAACTTATTAAATATAATAGCATGTCAGGCCTCATGCCAGACCTTAAAGACACAGGTGGGACAAAGCACAACCTCTGTCCTTAAGATGCCCTATTCTGAGGGCAGGGATGGGGTAGACAGTCACAAAGCTACACACGTATATTACAGTGTGATAAGTCCTTCATGGTGGCAGATGGGAATGAGGTGACAGAGGACATACTCTCTCCCTGACTAGGAACAAATGATTTCTCACCAGCACCTATATCTATCCTTCATCCTTCTAAGATGAGAGCCAGAAAGAATCCCAGTTCCAACATCAATTATCAAAGTGATCTTAGGGAAGTTATGTAGCTTCTAGGGGCCTCAATTTCCTCATCTACAGAATGGGAATGATGATGAGTTTTCATCAATTCACCAAACCAAAATTACTTTTTTTTTTTGTTTTAGCAGCAGCTGTATGCTAGGTTTTGGAAACACAGCAGTGAGTAGAGATGGGGCCCCTGTTCTTGTAACTAAAGATTTTCTGGGAAAGACATTGAGCAGGGACATGGCATTAGGGGCAGAACCATAAAAAGAGAAACACGGGCTCCCACAGAACTGCAGGAAAAGAGTCTCACCAGCTACATCCTTTTCCAAGAGATGCTCTGGGAATTCATTCAAATGGTAGCTATGAATGTGCTCCTTGAGCTACAGACTGCTGTGTAAATATGCGCTAGTCTCTCCCACAAGAATTCCAGTGCCGTGTCTCCGTCTGCCAGCCTCACAACACTCTCAAAAAGTTTGGTGACACCATTCTCCCCGCTAACATCCTCACAGCTCTACTGCTCCCCCTCAGCCAGTATTTTCAGGAGCTCCCTTCCATCTCAAAATCTATTTTCTATAAGCTATCTTAAGCTTACAGTTAAGCGTGCTCTCCTCCTGAGAACTAGATTTGTGTTCTGGTAGGTACTGACCCTCAAGACAAAGGAAGGAAGCTGTGATCATAAGACTTAATCTGTAAGAAGAGCCCTAGGCCACGGTGTGTGGTGGCCACTCAGGTAGATTTTGCCCCAGATCAGGAACTTGAGCCAGAAGGAGAATCAGCTGGCCTTGGCTGACACTGCTAGAAAGTGTCAGGCTTAGGGACTGTGCTTTCTATACTTTAGACCCTTCAATAAAACTATAGATGTTGTAGAGAGAGGAAGAGTCAGAGAGGACCCTTCCCCAGCTGGAGATGCTGGGGCAGCAATCCGGCCCCCTCATGCCAAGTGGGAAACTTCTTTGCAGATCCAGCTGCAAACTTGCTTTTCCAAGACTCAGGGAGTTGGGATGAGCTTTGGTCTCCATCCAGGGCTATCCAGTAAAGTCACCCAGTTACCCGCCTAACAGCCTAAAGACAAAAACAAATCTGAGCAACCCTCAGGGCCCAGGCCCCTGAGCTTGGACAGTGCCGTTTCCTGACAGAGACGCCCCCTTGTGGTGTGTTAAGAAAACCCAATCTTTAAAGTCACTCATTTGAATGTCAGATCAGCGGTTTGGGGGAAGTTACTTAATCTGTCTGGAATGATGGAAGAAAGACTACCTGCATTTTAGAGGCTGGCCTGAGAGTAAATGAGGTGGCCAATCTGAGCTCACTGGTATGGTGCTTGAAACAGAAGGCATTTAGTCTGTCGGTGTGGTGCCTTCCCGCTCCTTAACCCTTCCTTTTTGTGATTCAGAGAGTGCATGAAGAGTGCTAAAATGAACTCAAGGTATGCGGTAGACAATATACGCTGACGCTGAAAGCTGAAGAGAACCGCAGGTAACTCTATCAACACTGGTTCCTCCTTCTTCGGGACTGACTGAGAAGCCTTAGTACTCGGCCTACTCAGAACGTGAGTCCCCCATCTTGGCTGCTTCTTTGTGAAATGAGAAGTTAAAACAATTCAGCAACTGAGTCTCCAATATTTTCTAAATATCAAGTATGAGACAGTGAGGAAAGGGAGACTAGAGGGACAGACATGAGAAGGGTAAGATGGCGTCTTTGACTCATTAGAACACATACTTGGGTATGCCGTGAAATGCGTGAGCAGCTGTCCTAGCGGGTGGTTGAGAACATAGACCTGGGAGGCAGTAGGTTGGATCTGAGCCCCAGCTCAACCTTGGGAAAGGTCTTTAACTCCTCTGATAATGAATTCCTATAAAATGGAGATAAGGTCAATAAGCAGGGTTACTAGTATACAACTACATGAAAAAATGGAAATATTTTTATAAGGACAAGCCTGTCTTGGGCTTTGTGTATGTGAATAATCTATATAAAACATAAAACATAACATTACTTTAATTTATGAAAGCACATCAGTGCCTGGCACATAGTTATCACTGTACAAACATTTGCCATTTCAACTAGGTACACTACATAGAGGGCAGACGGCAACGGCATGCGTTGTGAGGAAAACACAGATAACTCTGACTACTTGGGGCTGGTGGCACTGCATCAAGGCTTGTAAAAGGAGACTAGCCGCAGTCTGCAACAGCTTCCTGCTCTTACATTCATCTCCATCACTAGAGGCCAGAAAAATCTCTTAAAATGAACTGCCCTTCCTGGACTCATGTTGTAGATTCTGTCGCCCCCTACTGCCCCATGAGTGTAATGCAACTTGTATATTCAACCTACGTTAGAACAGACACATGTTAAAATCCCTCATCCAGGAAATTTGTAGCTGGTTCTAGAGACTTGGTCAAGTGTGTGCTGTGGCTGTGAAATAAGGAGAAACAGTAGAAAGGGGAAAAACTGGAGGAAGTACTAAATGGAGCGACTTTGAGAAGATGGACAGATTAGCCACTAGAGCTGGTGTATCAGTCAGGGTTTACTAGAGGAACAGATATAATACAAGATAAACAAATGTACAAGAAATTACAAGTTTGGCTTACAATTGTCAGCTACAGAGTTGGATGAGGAAGCATGCAGAGGGTGTCTGCACGCTAGAGATTGAAGAGCTCAGCCCCAGGACTGGAGATCACTGCAGTGTCCCTGCAAGTCCGTATCAAAAGGCTGATGGGTCTGCGACGGAATGCTGAAGAACCTACGATGAAGGCCGGAGAGCCAACACCAGAAGGCTGAAGAGTCCCAGACGGAAGCCCAAAAGTCTGCACCAGAAGCCAGGAGACGACCAAGCTGAAGGTGAAGACTGGAGCTCCTCCAAAGAACCAGTAGCCAGTCCTCCCTCAATTCCTTTTTTTATGCAGTCTATCTGCTCTGGGGGGATGGAGGTCATCCTCTACACCCACACCCTCTGCATGCGTTCCTCTTGCACAGGCTTAGGATGAATACAAAGTAAGCACCCTGGCTCCCTTCTAAGTCACATAGTTAACCTTTTAAATTTCTCAAATTAAGGCAATAAACAACATCCCAGAAGGGTAAGGGTGTGTCCTTTTTACCCCAAGATGCAGAACTGCTGAAGCTCTAGACTCCCCAAGTTGACAAAATGTATCAACCATAACACTTCCCTTCTATGTAACTTAGTGTCTGTATCATTTTCTCACTATTTGACTTTGAGAAATCTCTCAACTCCACTAGACTCAGTTTCTTTGATTGCAAAATGTCCTGCCTAGTTACCAGGATGCTATGAAGTAAAATGAGAAAATGCATTAAGATTGATCTTCACAGTGTCATAATTCTTTGGACCCTACCTGCCCAGAGGGCATATCCTATCTCCAGATGCTGACCAAATCATCAGGCTGGTTCAATGTCACTCTTAAATCAAGGGCCACAAGGGCCACCAAGGATCAGAATATTTCTCAGGAGAGTCAGAGCGTCTCCACAGATCTAAAGCACAGAAGATCACAGAGACCACACTCACACCATAAACTCTCCCTGTGAGCCCATGCCAGAGCCAGTCCAATGCCAGCTTCCCTTGTGTGATCCCACACATACCATGGCTGCCTTGGACTCTGAGTACAAGGGTGGCTGAGCACCATCAAATTAACCTCGAGGAACAAATACCTTGGGCAGCAAGTGATCATTGTCAAGTAAGGGACCCAGGTGGCCTTTTCTCTAATGTAAGGTTGACAGGTTTGCACCATTGAGCCTGTGATGGGTTGTGTCTTGCTCATTGCTGACATGCCCTTAGGACATGATTTTTCTTGTTCTAGTTCAAACTACATGGTTTATTTTTAATGGTGCTAGTCTCTTCAGCAACTATCCCTCCTGGCCCCAACTTTACATGTGACCCTTTTCAAGCCAAAATCTAAGTTTTGAAATCTTTCTGGTCTGAATTTTATTCTTGATTCTCACTCTAAATCAGGCTAATGAAGCCAACAGTACCCAGGCTTGGCCTGAATTTTGGGGTGCGTTGAAATTTCCTGTTGCAGATCAGTTTCTCAGCCACATTTACATTCAGCCTCACAAAGAGTCTTAGGACATGAACAAAACATAGTCAAATCTGTTTGGCCAGAGGGTAGCACACATGGCCTTTAGCCCAGTCCTTTAGGGAGTTGTCATTCCCATCTGGAAATCGGTGAGCCTGGTCCTTCCTGCTCACGTTTCTGTTAGCATTCTCATCTTCGGAGGGCCAGCCAGAATCACCCATCAGAGTCTGCTCACGGATTTTAGACTGTCTCTAGCCTGCTTCTGCAAAGTTTTCCAAACACCTCCAAAAACCATTTCCAAGGGTTTTGCACCACAGGGTTATGAGGACTGACAGAAACAACCCTGCTTCTTGTTACAGATTTTCTCTCTATCGATCAGCTTTCCTTTTCTGGGACAAAACACCTGACACCCACAGACTGAAGAAGGACAGGCTTATTTTGGCTCTCACTTTCAGAGATTCCAGGCCGTGGTCATTTGGCCCCAAGGCAGTAGGATGTGCAGAGGAAAGCTGCCAGCGCATGCATCTGAGCAGCAGATCTGAGGAGAAGGCATCAGAGAAGATGGAATCAGATCGAGTCCTCAAGATGACACTCTCATGACCCATGCAGATGCACACACAAGGAAGTGTGCTTTCTTAATCTCTTAGGCATCTCTCAAGCCAATCATGTTGACAATCAAGATTAATTGTTAAAATGACTCTTAGATTCTAGGGAACTGTGTTTGGCACAATCACATAGAATAATCCCAACCACAAAGTCCCAGTTTCCCCAGAACCCTCAGGTGGAGCAGAGTGCCTGACACTGTGCCAGCCCCTTCTGGGACAATGGCAGCCCCAGGATCTGGTGACACAGAACCCTGTCCTCCCAGCTCCATTTCTGACCCACTGGAAACATCACTGTGGACCACGCTGCCAAAACACTTTTTTCATTAGGCTGCTTGGAAACCTGGAGCTTGAGCTCACCAAGAAAAATTCATCAGTGCAAGGCAGGAAGTGAGCGCTATCAAAACAATGGTGACTGGAGGAAAACTTCAGTTCCTTTCCTGTGGTTTGTCAGGTTTTCCAAATTATTAGTGAAATCCATTCTCTGCCATGTTTAAATTAGATTCATCATCACAAAAATAATCTATTAACAAGGATTTTGAAGGAATCTGAGTGTAGTAGGATTTGGCCTTTAACTTTCTGAAAGAGAAAATAAAGAAATTTTCAGTATTTTCTATACCAATATTTGGATGTTCATATACACACGTAAATCAGTGTTAAGCATTTGTGCTTTTAGACACTGCCCAATAAGGAACAATGATGCAAGTCATATTCTGAAGCGTGCACTGCAGACACCAGTTGGAGAATAAAACTTGAGGAACTGGAAACAGGCAAGGAGACAGTGAGGCCACTGCAGTCATCCAAGTGACAGATGCTGGTCACACTGGATCAGAGAAGTGCTTCATGTACTGAGGACCTAGTAGTACATGTGATAAAGTGTGGGGTGTGGGAAAAAGATAAGATGACACCATGCTTTCGTCACGGGAACAGGTGGAAGAATAGAGGTGAGATTGATTGGAAAGAGAACACTCTGTGGGAGCAAATGGAGATGGCTTAAATTTAGACACGTCAAGCTGGAGATCCTACTTGATCTCTAATGCCCACAATCAAGTAGAGATGCCATATAAACAGCTGGACATTTAAAATATGCACTTCATTGGAGGTACCAGACCAGAAACTTTGGAGTACCCAAAGGATTTAAAACCATAAGGATATACTATTTGCATTATTTTCTATTCCTTAGACTTAATATCCTAACACAACAGAAGCTGATCTTATTGTCCTGCAGGGCAATACATGGTGAATTCCTAAAGTAAAACTATGCTATCTTAAGATTGCATTTCTGAAAAATAACTTAAAATATTTTTTGTATGTGTGAGAAAAAATTGCATTTCTTTCTGTAGACTTAAGGGAGAATTCATTTTGTCCTGATAGAGGTTGTTACCAGGATGCCTTTCTCTGCAGTGATAAAACAGGCCCTCATTTTCTTGTTGGCTATAAACTGAGGCTCTTTTGTAGAAGAATACTACATTCCCATGTCACTTGCTTACTACATCTTGAAAGCCAGTATCAGTGAGTGGAATCAGTTTTACATCTTATCTAACTCCCTTTTATCTATTGCTTGATTTTTTGGGACCACTCAGATAAACTTGATCATCTTTACATCTCAAAGTTTTGTTTTTGTTTTTTTAACACTGAAGACATCTCTCAAGTCAGTTTTGCCAAGGTAGTCACAAGTTCTGAGGATCAGTGCACGGCCCCAATAGTGTAAAGTGAATGAGTCGAGAAAGACGGTCTCAAAGTGAACCTTAGGAGAATCAGGAATGCAGATGTGGGCAAGAATAAAGTATGCAGGTAAAAGAAAGTAAAGAGCATCCACTGCATGGGATGACAAGAAAGGTGGGCGGTGAGGACAGTGTTCAAGTGAGTATATGTCAAGTGTTGCTCAGATTCCAAAGAAGATGAGCACTTGGAGCTGATCATTCCAAATAATAATGTGGAGTTCCCTGGTGACCTGGATAAAGGCACTTTCAGTGCAGCGTTAGGGACGATTCATGATGATGGAAAACTCAAGGGAGAAGGAGATTTCTCTCAAGAAGGTATCCCAATGGCCATACACAAATGACTAGATATATCACATCAGTATTCATTGTGGAAATCAAAACCATACTCACACACTACTTTACTTTCAGTAGGATAGATGTGATTAATACAGGAGATAATAACAAAACTCGGAATGAAGAGAAATCTTGCAACATTGCTGATGGAAATAGACAAATGGTTCAACTACAGCCATCTAGATAGGAAAAGGATGAGTGGATGAGTTTGAATTCTACATAGGAACAGAACAGACAGTGTATCTGTATGTGTAAAAATAGACATAGATGCACCATAGATTTATCGAGAGAGACTGGCACATAGTAAAACCCCCAAAACACACACTGCCTGAGACCCCGAAGGGATACCTACCCAAGGTCTGCAAAGGAAACCTCAACTCCTATTCACCCACTCTGTCTCCATCTACACACAACTCAGCATCTGGAACCCACCTAATCCCTTCTCTCCTGGGTAGTCAACACCTCTTCACAGGGCTATGTTCTCAGTAAGGCACCCAGCAAACAGAGTTGGGGGGTTTCATGCAGGGCTCCCTTTAGGAAGGTTTCTGGAGGAGAGGGATCAGGGATCACATCAAAGATGGAGGAAGAACCTTGATTGTTTGGCATGAGGATCTTGAGTGTGAGGCGTCTTGGGGAGGCACCAGGAGAAGTTCTAGCCACCAGGTCTGAACATGCATCCTAGGGGCTTCTGGAGCTCAGCTGAAGCCAGAGGAAGTGGACGAGTGCAGGCTCAGGCTTAGGGTGCAGGTGACCCGGGGGGCTGGTGTCTCCTGTTTCCTCCACATTCATCATCTTGAAGGCCCGGCCTGGCCTATGACCCTCACTGCAGAGAACAGTGAGAAGCCTCTTTTCATTAGACGTTATTCACCAGTAGCCTAGGAATACAAGAGAGAAGGTTCAGGAGCAGCTGAGGGATGATTAAGTGACCCAAGAGGGACCCTTCTGCCCTCAATGCCCATTAACATGAACTGCTTAGGAATTCCTTCAAAGCACCCAGCACTACATGTGGCAATTATAAATGTTCTTAGTTAATGTTGTCGAATTTACCACATTTCCCCAAAAGTAAGACTTAACTGGAAAATAAGCCCCAGCATGATATTTCAGGATGCTTGTAATACAAACCTCTCCCAAAATTAGCCCCAGCTGAGGTTATCAACAGAGAGATTCATTTAATGTGGCTGTTACAGCACACCATGGACATACTGAATTATAAAATAATAATGTTAATGTATAAGTAAATATGAATAAATATTATTTTTGGCATTATGACTTAAAAGGAGTGATGATATAAATTATAAAGAAGTATTTATGAATACCCAAGGGTTTGCCTTAAGACAAGCGTTAAATGCCTATGTAAACAGGGGAACTTGGGGCTGGGGATTTAGCTTAGCGGCACAGTGCCTGCCTGGCAAGCGCAAGGTCGTGAGTTCAATTCCTGGTACCGGAAGAAAAAACAAAGCAAAAACAAAAACAAAAACAAAACAGAAAACAAATAAAGAGCGGAACTTGAGACTTATTGCCGAATAGCTGATCAGAGTTTGCACAGTACCCATATATAATGCACACACTTGGTAACAAATGGATGCGATTGTGTCTACTATGAAACCTTAACAATTTAATATGTCATGGGTCCTAATCGATGTCCTCAATTCACTTGTGTGAAGTAAAGAAATGTTTCCTGAATTTTGTTGCCTATAATTTTTCAGTGCTTTTGTGTGGACCATCATCCTTAACTTTATCTTTTTGTTGCTACTCCTGTCCTGTAAATTTTCTACTAACATTTGATCTAATGGGAACTTTTTGAAGCTCACCCTCCAAAAGACTGTGACATGGATGAAGAATTTAAGGGATAAACTCACTGTGTTGTTGCACACTAGGATAGGCTACGTGGTCAAAAACGCTGATTAAAAGACAGCTCCATTGCTGGACGTGAGAGATGAGAGCCAAAGGTTCCACAGTAAATGGAC
>NW_004955592.1:923577-925571 GCF_000276665.1 Chinchilla lanigera
AGAGGAGATCATTGCCCATAAGGAGAAGTGCAACCTGCCACTTCCGCTTCCACCATCTTCTTTGTGTCTCGAGTTCTCCACAGGCACAGTCCAGCTCCCAGGAAGAGCAACACCGCTGTGATTCCCCTGAAGATGCCTCCAATGAGGTCAGCTGTGGGAGCTTCTCCTCAAGGAGGGAAGAAAGAAAATATCAACTACCAGCCAGAGACATCTCGCTGCAACTGAGACTTCACTTTGTACAAGGCGGGGGAAAGGCCTCTCTAGACAGTGCTGGGTAAGTGAGTCAGGCAAGAAAGTGGGTGTTTTCTAGATTATTCTAGCAGGAAAGGAAAAGCTGTAACTAACTAACTATCTAGGGTCAAAAGAGGGCAAGAGGGGAGTAGAGTGTGTCCTGGGCCGTACTAGGTATAGAAATTTGTTTGAATATCCGGAGTAGGAGGTGGGTGGGCAATGTGCCAAGGGGTTACAGTTAACTGTGACATATTAGATTCTCCAGCAGCTTCTGGAAGAAAGGTCAGAGAGGAGGAGGCCACACACACGTCCCAGGTCATTTGTGCATTTAGTGAAACCCCTTTAATGCACAGACATTCTCCAGAGCTGTTGTGGGGAGAACTGAAAAGGTGCAAACACGTGACCCTGATCTCCAGGATTTCTATTCTATGCAGGATTCAAACACAAGAGTGCACAGTTACTAAGTGTGGGTTGTCCTGGACAGCTGCCTAGAAGAGCTGACACCTTCAAGACTCTCAGTGGCAGTGCAGATTGAGGGGCTACAGCAGCACTTCTATGTGATGCACACTCATGAGTGGACTATGTGCACAGAGAACGTGTGAGCCCTGAGTCCTACAGGAGTAACTGGAAGTCAGATACAGAGATGACCCTGACATATGCCACAGTCTGATCTGATTTTGAAAGCCCACTTGGTACCCAGAGCAGAAGAGGCATTGGATGGCTGCTGCCGGGACCAGCAGGGAGGGACAGGGATGTGAGGGACATTTACAGGCAGATGTCAGTGGGATGTGACCCCAGACTTCTGCATGGGGTAACCACGTGCAGGTGGATGGTCCTAAAGAACATGGCAGGGAGGAAAGTCTGGGTGACCCAGACTCCACTGCTCCCTGAGCTTCCTGACAGCCTAATGGCCAACAGCTGGCACTCACCTGGTGTTTTGTTGTTTTTTTTATCTTTTGAGACAGCTCCTCGCTATGCAGTTCAGGTCGGCCTAGAGCTCACTTTGTAGCGCAGGCTGGTCTTGAACTCAAAACGATCCTCCTGCCTCAGCCTCCCAAGTGCTGGGATGACAGGCATGTGCCACCACACCCAGCTCAGCACTCACCTCTTGAAAAAATGTCACCAAGGCCCGAGGTAGCATTGTTCTGGTCCACGGGATTGCTGACCACACAGTTGAGGCTGGCGTTGGCCTCGCTCAGGGGCAGGCTCACAGCCTGGGCCCAGGGGTTGGGGCCTGGGCCTGGTGTCCCTCTCTGCTCCAGCTCCCTGGGGAGGCCCTTGCTCTTTCAGGTCACATTCAGGTCCTCTGTGGCCCCTGTGGCCCTGCACTCCAGGGTGACATTGCACCAGCCTGGTGTAATGGACAAAGCCTTGACTAGGATCAGTGGGGGGATACAGGCTCTGGGGAAGAGAGGAAGAAGAAGAATCTCACATGTCACACATTCTCACTGTCTCACCACAGCCCATGCAAATGCCCTGTGAGGAGCAAATTATCAATAAAACATGACTTACCTCAAGCTAAATGTTGAGCAAGTTGACAGTATCCAATGAGAAGCTTCATGTGATTTCCCTAACTAAGCAAATCTGCAAGTATTTCCATGAGAAAAGAATGCTTGGATTCCTCATTCCCTGGACCACTATTAATAACAAATTTGCTCCTTTCTGGAATGGGAAAAGGTCTGAGACAGAGGAGCTGGTCCTGATGCCGTGTCTTGGTTACTTTTTTCTTGCTGCTGGGACAAAATACCTGATGCCCAAAATTA
>NW_004955592.1:925946-927496 GCF_000276665.1 Chinchilla lanigera
AAGCAGGACATCAGGCCATCTCTGAGAGGACACAGAAAAGCTCCATCTCTTAAAGCAGAGACACTTGTGGATATGCAATTGTCATGATCAGGGTGACAGCTCTGCATACGGTTAGATTGTGCCCTGAACTTGTGCTCCAGACAGGAAGAGTCAGGTTCACCAGCCAGCCCTGGAAGACACGGGGGACTTCCAGCTGTGAAGGCTGCTCTTCATGGCAGATGCTTCCCTGTACACAGAGGAATTGTAAGGAAACAAAGTCGGGGAAGCAGATTTCCTAAATGTTATAGTAGTAAATGTTCTCCTACAGTTCTCTGGGCTGGAGAGCTGGAATGCTGGAGTCCTGTGGGAGCGAGTCTGGCCTTGGGCTGGGGCTGCATGGCAGCAACCAGGACCAGGTTATGCAGTAGAGAGCTGACCGTGAAATACAAGATTACTGCAGATAATCTAGTGGGCCAGCTTCATCACTAGGGACGTCACGGGCAGAAAGACAGAAAAGAGCAGATCTGAAGGACACAGTGAGAGTAGGACGCAGCCCAGCCATGCAGGTTTAGGCCGAGGAAGGGGACCAAGCTGAGCAACTCTGGTCGCCACTTAGCATTTGGCAGTGTGAGAGAATGGGCTGTTTTCCTCTGGAGCCTGCAGAAGGGAGCACAGCCCTGCTGCTCTGTGATTTCAGCCCAGGGAGAACCATGTTTGATTTCTGATACCGCACGCCGAGATAATACATTTGTGGTGTTTATAATGTGTGTTAGTTTGTTACAGCAGCAATAAAAAACCGACATACAAATTAAGTAAATTTAGATCTATTTTAACGTTATTGCTAATATCCCCAAATTCCCATTTCCCCCTAAACCTCTGAAGTGATTTTCTCTCTGATACAAATCTCAGTTTTGCTCTTTGTTTGAATTAAACACACTCAATTTTAGGACAAAAATTATATACTGGTGACTGGACTCTGAATAGAGTCCTGCAAAATTTGGTCAATGAAATGTCTATGCTCAAAAAATAGCAAACTGGAAGCAATGGAGCCCTGGTTCTTTGCAGTGGAACCCTGGGATGGTTGTGAACCTGATCACCCTTCAGGGTTTTTTCCTACCTTCCAATGGCAGTGTGAACTAAATGAGCTTGTGGATCAGAAGCACCTAGCATATCACTGGGCACATTGTTAGTGCTTAACTGTACAAGGCAGCTTTTAAAGCAACTCCCAAGGATCCCCCTCCTCATGTCTAATCCCCTCCCCTGGGATGTGCGCTGCAGCTAGAGACTGGCTTCTAAGGTGGAGAAAACAACAAAAATGGTGGGACGTCACTGAAGGCAACTACATACAAGACACTGCCCTCCTCCGGGCTCATGCTTGCTCCCTGTCCTTCACTGTCTCCTGCTGGCTCTGAGGAAGTCCGCAGCCCTGTCGTGAGCTGCCCTGGGCTGAGGCCCAGGTGTCGAGGTACTGAGGCAGCCTCCAGACTACAGCAGGCAGAAAGTGTGGCCTCCCATGGTGCAGCCACGGGGTCTGCCTCCTGTCCACCACCCCGCAAGTGGTGCCTGGAGCT
>NW_004955592.1:928141-930714 GCF_000276665.1 Chinchilla lanigera
AAAACAGAACAAAAATGCCCAACCTCAAAGCCCCCACTATGAGTACACGAGGTTGTGAGGAGACACTGTCTTTCTCTGGGATCAGACTGGCTTGTCACAAAAATAAGAAATTCTAGGACTTTTTCCCTTCCATCTTTCTTTCCTTCCTTCCATACTTCTTTTGAAATTCGTCCCCTATTTCTATCGTTATTTTCCCTCTATTCTCCTTTCTTCTGTTCCTTCATTTCTTTGCTGTTTTTTACAGTCGTCCAGCCCCTGGGCCTGCGAACAAGACTTCTGTACAACTTAATGTATCTCCCCAGCTACACAGTATTTTAGAATCTGAAAAAAATCTACACTTTGATGTCCATAAAAAGTTACCGATTTAAAGGGGGACTCTGACTTTGCTAGTGCACAATTTCTTATTTACTTCATACATCTTCTTTCACAAGTGTTCTTTACTATTGAGTTTCATATAGATTTTATTTACTGCCTGTGATTAAAAAGATAGAACAGCGCAAGCTTTCATAAGCTTGAGACTGTTAATCTCGTTATGTTCTCAGTACTTTTACTTATATGATTTCTTCATACTTACAAATGTAATCTTCCATAACATGACACAGGTGATAGGTCTCATGTGACTTATATTTATTCATTCAGTATTTTTTTCAATTCCCGTTTTGCTTAATCCCCCAGCCTCTCTTCATTATCCCCCATGCTCCATGTTTTTGTGCCTGGGTTCACAGTCTCCTGTAGCGTGAAACAATAATTTCAGGTTTCTTCATCTCTTCAGCATACCAAGAAAAACGTGGCTGCACAGACACCCTGAATTTTGGAATCTTGTTCATTTCTAGAATAGGGAATCCATGGATTTCAGTTCCCTAAGCCTTGCCGATGCTAATCCATGCATCTTCTGCTGTGGAATGGGGAATTCTTCCTCCCAGACTGGTATATTTGTGTCCTTCAGTCTCAGCAAGGTTCCATGGTACAGATACTCCTCCATTTGTTCAGTCATTTCCAAGTTGATGGGCACCTCTTCATTTTTCCGGGGATTTTCCAGGAGCAGTGATGAGAAAAACAAGTTTATATCAGAGGACTTGGATCCTGAGCACCATCTCATGGAGAGGCAGAGGCAAGTGACAGGGAAGAGAAGGGCTTCCTCCTGCAGGATTCATCCCAGTCATTTTCCCATTTTAAATGGAACTCCAGTGAAGTGGAGTGAACGTTGCACAAGCAATTTTAAAATGCATCTGAGATGTCCCGGGGCCTCTCAGAGTGAGGATCTGCTTGGAAATGGACCCAGCACAGCCAGGAGACCCCAACTCTCTTGCACTGGAGAAGCTCAACAAGCACAGCCCACAGCAGCGTCCTCATGCTCAGGGTCTCTAGCCTTTGCTAGTGACTGAAAGGCCGTTCCCTCCGTGCTTCTCATCCTGAGCTCTACCAAGCACGTAGCCTTCATTAACCGTAGCAGACTGTCTTTCCCTTTTGGGTTCCCAAAGACATCAGCACCAAATGCCCTCCTCCCTAGGACTAGAGGGTCCTAAGCTGTCCCCATGCATTCCAAGTGCCCTCCCTTTCATGGAGCCCAGATACTCACTGAGACCAATGAGTCCCAGGAGCCCTGAGGTCCAGCAGTGGCAGGGGGTCTCCCAAGCAAGAGCCCAGCAAAAGTGTCCACATTTCTGCTCAGCTGCCTTGAAACCTCAAGGGGAAGCTGCCAAAAAAGGAGGAAGAGCTTAACACTCATGTTCTAACCCACCAGAGGGGGAGCCACAACTCATGGCAGAGATTCCAGCATACATAGTCAGCTCCTTCCTCTCAGCCCTGCACTTAGAATATATTTGTTATAAGCAGCTGTAGGAGAAGTGCACAAACAACCTGATTCCAAGGGGTGTCTCCAGCCAGGAGCACAGAGCCAGCTTGTCATTCCCACACAAACCTCACCACTTACCACTGCCCACATGCTTCACATGCTCACAGCTCTGCCCAAAGCAATGGCCTTCCCACTGCCAGCCCGTGCCAGGCACAGGGATATATTCTCAAACAGGCCTGGTGGGATCCTGTGGATCTAGAGAATCTCCCAAAGCCTCCCAGGCAGAAGGCTTGATCCCCAGCTAGTGAAGCTATAGTATTTGATGGAACCTTTAGGAAGTGGGGACTAGTGGGAGCAATGAGGTCATCAGGGGCATCTT
Source organism: Chinchilla lanigera (assembly GCF_000276665.1). Taxonomy (NCBI): domain Eukaryota; kingdom Metazoa; phylum Chordata; class Mammalia; order Rodentia; family Chinchillidae; genus Chinchilla; species Chinchilla lanigera. Next base: position 930,316 of record NW_004955592.1, read on the forward strand.
GAAGGGTATGATGGCACCCTGGATGCTGTCTCTTTGTCTCTTCTCTTTGTCTCTCCCTCTCTGTTTCTCTATCTCTGTCTCTCTCTCTGTCCCCCCTCCCTCATGTCCTCTATAAGCTATGCAGTGTTGTTCAGCGACATACTCCTCACTATGAGTTCAGAGCCAAGGAACCAGGTGACCATGGTCTGAACCTCTAAAATTGTAAGTGAAAATAATCCCTTGTCAGGTATACTGTCACAGTGAACGAAAGGTGACTGATACACCAACCTAGGCCCTCCCAAGAACAGTGGAGTTCCTCTCTCCCTACCGCAGTCAAATTTCTGATTTTCTAAGAAATGTACTTGTCAGATACTGAAGGCAGAAGCTATCAACAACAGCACCCAAAGCTGTTTATGGAGA
>NW_004955592.1:931104-938431 GCF_000276665.1 Chinchilla lanigera
TGCACGCAGGTCATCAGGTTACTATATGCTAAGCCATTTGAGGTCTATGATACCTGCCTATAGAAAACCAGGTTAAATAGCCCGAAGTTATTGCAGGCTGATTGGGCCTGCAATCTCCCAAGTGAGTGGACGTCGAAGGCTTAAACAAATGAGACCATGGAATGATTTCAGGGCACCAGGAGGGACTAGCTCTCTTACACCTTCAGTATTCTCTGGGTTAGCCAAAGACTTCCCTGGGTGGCCCGTATTTATTTGGTTTTCAAACAAAGGGAGAGGACACCCAAGAAAATGCGGGAATCTCACAGGACCCTGGGATAATTTTCCCAAGTAGTAAATTATGTCAATCAGAACTACCTTATCTTTAGGTTGGTATTTACAGTAAGAGTGTGGGACCTGCAGCTGCAGTCTCCTCATAGTTAGTTGGGGTTGGAGCCAAATGTCTTCAGCTGTGGCCTTATCTTGTCAGACAAGGTGCCTAAGCTTCAGACAACTCACAAGTAAACACGGAAAGCCAATTGGTTAATATTAAATCCAGCTCAGAACCACTTTGCAGTGGTCCCCAACAATTCCCCCTTTTTGTTTTTGTAAATGCAGCAGTTGAAATATGATTCACATTGTCAGAACAGGAGTAGATGACACAGGCATGTTAATATATCAGTCCATTGTAGAATCCATGACAGGTTTGTTGGCAGCAGACTTCGCCAAGGGTTTGAAGATGTCTTCTCTCTATGGCCCCGTTCCAGGATGGCATCCACAGTGATGGTTTATGACCTGATAATACACAAACATACCCTTGTCCCCATGTTATTAACTGTACTGGGCCACTTTATTTATTTATTTATTTCTCTATCTAATTTCTTGTAGTTCTACTTTTCCGCTGAGTGTTTAAGACCTAGTTAAAGTGAGACCTATATTAATTAAAATGAATTTCTTGCTATCTGTCAAGGTCAGTTAAATCTCCTCAGGATTTACCTTGGAACCATGTACAGCATCTCTCAGTACTTCTGTCAGTGTCAGCCATCAGGATGAGTCACAGCCATTGCTTGACCAAGTTGCTTTCTGTGAAAACTTGGGAGGACTTTCTCTCCTGGTAACTCTCCTTAGGCACACTATACGCTGTATATTCACTTTTCTCTGTGGTCCCACAATCTCCTTGATCAGAAGATCAGGGATTCAACCAAGCTGCATGATGTTGCAGTGGAGGTTCTCTTATGTCTTGAGTCTTATTTGACCTTGGAGGGCTTTGGCCAAAATATTGGTGTCCTCTTAGCCCAATTTATCTCTCTAATTTTTAGTCTCCAAACCTCAGCTGTTAAACATCCAGCAGAGAAAATTAATGACATTACATTGTAATGGGAGCAGTGAACTTAATTATTAAAATTTTATCTGAGTATTAAGCACCTTGAAATATAAAGTATTGTCAGAGAACTATTATTTCTTACCAGTTATGGATGTTCTAGTAGTAGAATTTTTGTAGAATGTTAACAGATAACAGTTCTATAGTTTTACAAAGAAAATTTGAAGTCAAAGCCATACATAGTATTGTAACATAACAGGCATAATGACATTTATGAAACATTTAAATGTGTAACATTTAAACATGTAAACACATTTTAAACACATTTAAATCATATTTAAATATTGGAATAGATTAGCCCTTTTTTTCAGTCATCCCTATCTACTACATAAGAAGCTTTTATCTAATTTATTGTCCTTTAATAGGATGTCACTGAAGAAGTTTGTAACACTGTCTGGGCTGTTCAATATCTAAGCATCTCTAAATGTAGTGGCAGGTACACAGCTTATACGTCACATAAATTCTTGTTAAAAAATTCTCATTTGAATGATGACCTCAGATTGACCTGACATGAACCTCTTATTACAAATATCTGGGGCACAAGAGAAAGGCAGATGTCTAACATCATATAAACAATTCTAGTTTTGTATTTTAAAATACTGTACATTGGGGCTGGGGATTTAGCTCAGTGGCAAAGCGCCTGCCTGGCAAGCACAAGGTCGTGAGTTCGGTTCCCGGTACCCGAGAAAAACCAAAAAATAAAATAAAATAAAATACTGTACATTTTGAAGGCATGAGTACATTTAATACACCATGAAATTAGCAATAACAAATTGTCATTTTTTTAGTTTAATTTCATACCAATGGCATCTTTTAACCAGAAAACCTTATTTTTTGAAAATTTAACCTCCTGACAGTGACCAATGTAAACATATCACAATAATATATTTTGAACAATATTTACTGAGGTGTCCCCATAAGGCTATGGTGATTATTCGGGCTCCTTATTAATGAATAAAAACTGGTTAATGTTATTCCAGTCAGCTGCTTTTTCATTCATTACTTGGAGTCCTGTCCAACAATCTCTCTCCACACTAAGGAATTTTTATTTAATTATTTTAACCCATTTTTTTATGTCCTATGAACGTCCAGTCATAATACTTGACACATCAGTTTTGAACGACAGGCTCTCAAGTTATAATACCATGACACTGATAAGACTAATTTTAACAAAATTTTTACCAGCCAGCATCTTGGTAGAAGCAAATCTTTAATTTAGATAATATTTATCTATAAGCCAAATTAGACTACAGACAATTGTTTCAAAAATCAAAAAACAGAAAAGAAGAAAAATTTGTTGAGCTCAAATAAAACAGCTGTTTACAGATTGGACAGAGAGACAAACAAACAAAAACACATACACAAGACAATTTACTTACAAAGTCAGACTGCACTGAAATATATTTTTGGCCACATTGAATTACAATAATTTTTTAAGTTTGTAATTATAAAAAGAATAGTTTGAACTTTATTTCTTCTTTTTGATAGGTCAATTAGTAGAGAGTTCTTATAAAAAGAATTTGGAAAAAATAAAAAACATTTTGCCTGTAATTAATATATTTTTAGTATTTTATTCTGTCTGAAGAATACAAGCAACTTTTATGTCCTTCCTGCAGCTTCCACTTTAGACATCTTCAAACACACTGTCACATACTCAGACCTTTGTTTCTTCCAAGTGTTCCTGTGATCTCTCGCTCTGTAAGACTTACTATAATTAACGTTAATATTATCACTTATGTAGACTTCTCTCCTCCCTTTTTTATTTTTTATTTTTTTTAATAGTGCTTGTGGAATTCTTCTGTGAGACTTTACATAATAAAGATATAGCTAAAGAAATTATAAAGCTTTAGACCAGTTATTGGGAACTGCAGTTGGTTAGCAATCCTGGTTGTAGCACCCCCGTGGGAAGTAAGCAAGCATTTACATCTCTTGAGTCTTGTAATAACCTCCATTTATCTGATTTCTATGGAATAACAAAGACAGGAGTTTTCCAAGGAATGACTGAGTTTTCTAAATGTCCTAGCTTAAATTGTTCCTCACTAATTTGTGTAATTTGATTAGTTTCTCCCTGGTAAGTGGCCACTGATAACACCCGAACAGGCTCTTCGGTTTTCCATTATAAAGGCAGAGCTGTTTTGGAGGGAGAAATATCAATAGCCCTTGTCAAAACACCTGTTGATATCTGATACCACACCATCATTTTTAGGCTCTTTGATTTCTTGTAAGTTTTTTCTTAGCCCTTTGTCTTCTTCATACTCCATGTTCATCATCACTGGTCTAATTTTAGGAGTTGACTCTATTTGTTTAATTGCAGTATTGCAATTTGTTGTTTAAATTTAAAATCAGAATCAGAATCACTAGTCAATATTAATTTCCACTTTTGTAACAAATCTCTTCCCCACAAATTGACCCGAATAGCTGCCACATATGGTAAAAAGAAATTCTGCAAGCTGCAGGTAGATGTAATCCTGAATTTGTCATTTAACAGGCATATAAACAAAAAACTCATTCTTAGCATTTCACTGACTTCCAGCTGGGAAGCAAGCAGGGGTGTTAGCTATTTCCCCTTTTGTGGCTGTTACACTTTCTAGATATAGCCACACAGGATGTTCTTTTGAAAAGCTCCTGCTCCTGCTGAGGTTGGTCCCCCTTTGGCTGCAGAAACCTCTGTTGGGAGCTCTTCTGTTTTTTTGGCATCATCCATTTGAGAGACTATTGGCTGTTTGCTCTATAATGGACTTAAACTGAACAAAGTCGGTTCCAAGTTGAAAATGTCCCAGGAGAATTCACTTTTTCAAAGCAAACCTGGGAGCAGCTGTACGGAGCCTGACTCCTCGACTCATAATTTGGCCCATTTTTACTCCTAGATAAAATGGCTTTGCACCCCTATTCCTGTGGAATGCTTTTCTTCCCTCTCTTCCCAGGTATCCCCTGTGAAGCACTCATCCTGTGAAGGCCTTCTCCGTCTCCAACACTTACCATTCTAGGTAACTTACTCACAGGGATTTTTTTTTTTAAAGAAAAAAGTCTCAATCCAAGTACTAAACCTTGGTATGGTCAAGCCACGTTGGACACCAAATATAGAAAATCAGGTTAAATAACCCTAAGTTATTGCAGGGTGATGAGGCCTGCAATCTCCCAAGTGAGTGGACGTCAAAGGCTTAAATAAATGAGACAATGGAATGATTTCAGGGCACCAGGAGGGACTAACTCCCTTACAGCTTCAGTATTCTCTGAGTTAGCCAAAGACTGCTCTGGGTGGCCCGTATTTAAGAAAACATGGGAATTTCCCAGGACCTTGGGAGAATTTTCCCAAGTAGTAATTATGTCACTCAGAACTACCTTATCTTTAGGTTGGTATTTATAGTAGGAGTGTGGGACCTGCAGCTGCAGTCTCCTCATAGTTAATTGGGGTTGGAGCCAGATGTCTTCAGCTGTGGCCTTATCTTGTCAGACAACTCACAAGTAAACACAGAAAGCCAACTGGTTAATATTAAATCCAGCTCAGAGCCACTTTGCAGTGCTCTCCAAGACCTGCCAGCCTAAGGGCAAGCAGTGGCGCACATGGGAGGGAAAACTGTTTATTTCAGCCACAATGAGCATGTGTGCCTGGACATCACGTGCTTCCTTCGCTAGAATAAGTGCTTCCAAATGGGGTTTGAGGTGTCTGGGTGTTTCTTTGTTTTGTTGTGTTCTGTTGTGGTGCTGACGGTTGAACCCAGGGCTTCCAGACATGCAGGGAAATGCTCCACAAGGGAGCACAGGCATCCGAAGAAAAGAGCAAGAGGAAAGGACAGCGAGACATTTATGACAGTAGCACTAGGTGAGAACAGCATTTGCCACTGCTTCTTCATTGCTTTCTTTGTTACTCTGCCCAGGTAAGACTTTAACTTTCAATATGCTCATTACTCTACTGATGTCAGTGGTCTCATGAGTCATGGTTTCCTGCCTCAGGATTCTACTGGTTTAGAGGACTCCATGACCCCATTCTCAGGACATGTTAAATCCTTTCTCCCATCCAAGTCCTGGAAGGTTTGTACAATCTGCAAATGCTCTGTCAATTAATCAAGAAGATCGGGTCCATGATAAGAAGGTCAGGAACAAACCACCACATCCCAGACTTCCATGTACCGTGGCCTACAGCAAGTCCCCTGTGGTAGTCAGTGATTCTCACCCCACACTGCTCCTCAGCATGCAAGACAATTATTTAGCACTGGATGGACCCCCCTTCTCCACCAAGAAATGGAGACACTGTTTCCAAAAGCAATCTGTGAATTTCACTGTCAGAAACTTCTCAGAGGGAAAAAAAAATCTGGACCTTCAGAACTGTCACATTCAGAGTGATGGGTATCAGGTCTCATTTGCACCACCACTGCCAGGTCCACATAGTACTGCACAAAGAACTTCTCCTTAGGGGCCTGTTTGATTACAAAATGCCTTGTGTGGGGGGAAGGGAAGAGAGCCTACAGACAGAGAAGCAGGCATACGGCTGTTAGTTAGCCACTGGACTCAGTACTAGACACTCCAGGATGGCAGAATTCCAGGACTTTTTATTGTTTTATTTTTTGTTTTATAAAATCATAGTTGTAGTTTTTTAAACTGAAAAGTCAGGATTCAAGTCAGCCATGGGAGGAGGTGTGTGGGCGCAGAGTCCAGGAAGCTTCTGCACAGGGAGCTTCCCAGTGGATTTGCAGACAATGTCAACATTCCCAACCACTGGGACAGTGAAGCTTCCCCCTCCTCCTTGGGCTACACTTAATGCCTGTCTGGGGCTGTTTAAAATTCCAGATGTCTAACCTCATGTGCAATGTCAGACAGGTTACCCTAAGGCATAACATGTGCAGAAGGTCACACAGCAACTGCAGAAACTGAGGAGTTTATTAGCCACAAGGGGCCTGCTCTGTTGATGTTTTGGAGAAGTAAATGAAGGTGCAAAGAAGGGCCCGTGCTGCCAATCTGACTAGGAGAGAACAGGGCGTGCCAGGAGGGTCCAGGAGGAATAAGAGATGTGAGAGGTCGTCTTGGGAACGTGAGCTCCCAGCAATTGACTGGAAATCTAGGGAAGGCTCTGGCCCTCTCTGGGATTCCAGTTCTGTGCTATTGAGCATCTAGGGCAGGACAACCCAGGTAAATGTGTTACTCCAGTCAGTCCTCATTACATGTTGAGTTACCCTCAAAACCATTGTGTTATCCAACTGGTCAACATCGTATTGAGGAACATCCAGAATGTCCAAGGAGATTTAGCATGTTTATCCGAGATCAGACTTTCAAGAAGGGTGAGGATCTCCAAAGCCGTCAACAGCAGCCCAGCCCCAGACAGCCCCAGGAGGAAAGAGCGAAGACGCTGGGGAAACTTGAGCCAGGACTCTCAGAGACCAGGGGACAGTGAGAATGGCTGCTTCTGGATTTGGCAGGAGAGTTGGGAGCCAGGGCAAAGGACTGTTCAGAGCTAGGGCTGTGAGTTCCGGCCTTCTGCCCACTTTCCTGCCTGGGTGGCAGAGAAGAGGCAGCAAGCCCACCTGTGATGTTTGCAGTGGAGTCACGGTGGCCTTGGAGCCGGCTGGGAGAGGAGCTGACGGCAGGGGGCGCTAACGACTCTCACGGCTTCACCTGCCCGCCCTTGCCTTTCTATTTGCCTCTGCAGCCCCTGGACACCATGTGACTGTCATGCTCCACACCGCTCCTCTGGCTTTTTGCACAAAAGTCCTAATGAAATCCTGCTACGTCAGTGTCCTGAATCAGCACGGATTTGGGGAAATAATGACTTATGAGATAAAGCTTAACTATTGCATATTTAGGACTCTCATGACCCCTCCCAACCTCTCCAGCTTGGTCTCAAACCTGCCCATGGTTCGACCATCCTAAGCAGTTCCTATCTGCTCATGGTCCCTTCAGCTCTGCCCGACGCCTTCCAATCTCTTTCCTGGGCCAGCTGAAGGGCCCTTCCCTCCCCCTGTGTGTACTGTCTGC
>NW_004955593.1:0-1637 GCF_000276665.1 Chinchilla lanigera
TTTGATAGAGCTGCATAAACACACACCACAAATCACTGCTAAAGTTTGAAAAAATATGTAGTGTAATAAACTGTACTATAACAATGTCAATTTCTTTGTTTTAAACATTTTTTTTTCCCTTGGGTTTTTTCCAGCACCAGGAATCAAACTCATGATCTTGTGCTTGCCAGGCAGACGCTGTGCCACTGAGCTACATCCCCAGCCCCAATTTCTTTGTTTTGATATAGTAGTACAATTAGGTAAGACAGCACCATTACAGGAATCTGAAAGAAGTACATAGATATTTCTTAGTTATTTTTTGCAAATTCTTGTACGTCTATCATCTTGCCAAATAAAAATTATAAAATTGAAGCCATATTATTTATTTATTTATTCAGGTCATAACAGTTTCTGCTAGAATATTATTTGTAAAAAATGAAACACTACTAATTCTGATCCATTCTTCTTAAAATGCACTAGCAAATGTAAAACTCATAGATACACTAGAAACAATGTGTGTGTGTATGTATGTGTGTATGTGTGTGTAGTGAAGGCATTTCAATTCTTTAAAATATAATATGGGATTTCAGCTTTGGGAAACATGGCATCATAGTAACTTCATACCTGAATAATGGTGGATCCTATTAGCAATTCAGTTAATTTGTCGATTCTTGGGGTTTGTTTGTTTTTTGCTTTTTGGTTTTTTTTGCTACCGGGAATCAAACTCAGGACCTTGTGCTTGCCAGACAGGCACTTGTGCCACTGAGTTAGGTCCCCAGCCCTCAATTTGAAGACTTTAAATACAGAATTTTGTCAGATAATAAATACAGAATAAAACTAATTAGCAATTATTTTCAGAAACAAATCATGAGGGGAAGCAAAATAAATTTCATGTTTTGGCTTTAATGATGTTTATAATTCATTCTTATTCTAAGGCAAAGAGTGAGGAATTGAAGCTAGCTAGCTAGCTAGCTAGGAGTCCATAGGGGATTGTGGAAACCTAGGCAGGCTACCTAACACAACAGATGACTGAGATAATCAAGGTTCGAAACTTCTTGACAGGCTTGGAAAGTTGACTGAAACAAACATTTCAAAGTTTTATTTAAATATTAAACAGAGTAACAGAGAAAATATGCTGGCAGGATAATATGCGTCCTGGTGTGGTAGAGTGCAAGTTTAGTGATCAGCCTGCCGGGGTTGCAATTGTGGTGCCACTGCTAACAGCTAATGAGCCCTGAGCACTGACACGAACTACACTGTGCACCAACACGCTCACTGCTAGATGCGAATGATGGTGATAATGACGATGATGTTTGACGGTGCCTGTGTAGAGGACAGTGATGAGGATTCAATAAAGCTGTAGGAAAAGCACCTAGAAAGAACTATGTGACACAAAAAGCTCTCAATGAATGCTTCTTGTGGAAATAGTTGTCATTTTTACTTGAAAAGTTTGCATGAAAATAGTCACATGCAGATAAAATTGATAAAATTGAAGAAACCATGAGCGATGGACCATCCCCATTTTCATTTCAACCAATAATCTGATGTGATTAGGGAGGTGTGCTTTCACTCCTGGCCTTTACAGTACGCCTGATCCAGAATCACATTCTGCCTGACCTTTACGAGCTATCTGACTTTAAGGAAAATCTCTAAACTTA
>NW_004955593.1:1737-3168 GCF_000276665.1 Chinchilla lanigera
ATGATGTTTGACGGTGCCTGTGTAGAGGACAGTGATGAGGATTCAATAAAGCTGTAGGAAAAGCACCTAGAAAGAACTATGTGACACAAAAAGCTCTCAATGAATGCTTCTTGTGGAAATAGTTGTCATTTTTACTTGAAAAGTTTGCATGAAAATAGTCACATGCAGATAAAATTGATAAAATTGAAGAAACCATGAGCGATGGACCATCCCCATTTTCATTTCAACCAATAATCTGATGTGATTAGGGAGGTGTGCTTTCACTCCTGGCCTTTACAGTACGCCTGATCCAGAATCACATTCTGCCTGACCTTTACGAGCTATCTGACTTTAAGGAAAATCTCTAAACTTAAGTCGTTGTCATCATTTGTGATAAGGAATATTAGTAATGACAGCATCACAGAGTTGTTTCATTGATGCAAAGAGACACTGAACAGGTTTGGAAACAACTGATAGCTCAGCAATGATATTTTCTTTTATTACTATTATATGACCATTATAAAAATTGTCCTTTATTTCTAGAGTATACTCCAAAAGTTGAATACCATCATATTCCAGGGAACATTCTAAATTGTGTACTCAAGGAAGAAATATTTTCTTAGCTTTGTGCTAATCTTAGTTATATTAAAATAATATTTCTGAAATGCCATATCTTGTCCCACCTTTATTACTTTTCTTGTTTTAATACTTATGTCTCTTCTTAATATTACCTCCTATGTCAACCATGTTTTTTGTTTTTTTTTTTCCTCTGGTACCGGGAACCGAACTCACGACCTTGCGCTTGCCAGGCAGGCGCTTTTGCCGCTGAGCTAAATCCCCAGCCCCTTCAACCCATGTTTTTGATAGCCTTGCTCCCAATTATCACAATTACTTTCTAGTTGTTTTTCTGGTTTCTCAACCTAATGAATCTCAGGATGGTAAAGGATAGATTTGAGTTAGTTGTGAGAATCATGAATTTTCAGGACAGAAATTTCACTTTTATTAGATTATACCAGTTGTAACTACCTCCATTCTCATTTTGATGAGATTTTTATCCTCATAGCATCCTTGAACAATACTGCATGTTTATATTTTGGGGTTTTGATGGGGATGTTATATACATGTCTTTCTACCTATTGTGGGCCTGGCTTTCAAAAACAATGACTTCAGTTATGCCTTTATAGGTTAATAATAGTGCATTTATTGACCACTCACTATTTATCCGGCCATGTAGTATTTCATTATACCTTAGATAAGGTTACTGCTGTGTTAATTTTCACTTTAAGGAAACTGTGACTCAGGGATATACAGTAGTAGTATTATAAAACAGGAAGGAAGGTGATACTGTATTCGGTCTCAGGTTATCAACTAGCAATGAAAGCCTAGAAAAATAACTATTTCCTCTGTGTGCCTAAAATGCTTTATTGTGTTCAGTCTTGTACAAATTATTAC
>NW_004955593.1:4623-17912 GCF_000276665.1 Chinchilla lanigera
GCCCACTTATGCTTAAATCATGATTTCACAAATATTGAAATTACAAGTTTGCCTTCTCAACCTCGGTTGGCAAGAGCCTAAATGTGAAAGCAGTCGAAAACAGTACATAGCACAGAAAATAGCTTGTATTTTCTCTTTTCCTCTTGTGGTTGAGAAATATGGATCTCTAATTGACTTAAATTGCTTCTAATGATACTTTGTGGGAGTCTCACCCTTGTTCTCTGGGTATCCCATAGCATGTGCCTTCTTGATTCATCACACATCTCATGGGCCGTTTTGACGTCCTGCAACCTGTCTGTGCTGTGTGTTTCCACCCCACTCCACGGGCACTGCCTTCATGTTCATTTACATTTCTTTTGCCTCGTACAGGCAGTTGTTACCATCAGTATTACCTGAAATGGAGGTCATTTTCCTTTCTCTCCACTTTGACTAGCTTGTTTTACTGGCCACAAAGCAGGGCTGTCTACTACTCTCAGATTTTTGCATGGGTTGTAATGAGGTAGTTTTCATTTTTTCTCCCCCTTTAGGGTTCCTTATTTAGACTGCTGCCGGGACTAGAGACTGGGTTTGGATACCACATATTCCCACACTGATCACTGTCCACATCTGTAACCCCTTTCAAACCTGAGCTGTTCATGAATCTAAATTGTGTGACTAGACTTTCGCTCCACTAGGATAAATAGGGTTGCAAAAGTTTCTTCATTCTCATGAAAATAATCTCAGTGCATGGCATAATTACCTATGGTGCACAAAGCTTAGAAAATTCTCAAGCTGAGAAAGCCTGCTACATAAAGATACAGAATTTTTCTTGTAATGAATGTCTGAGAGTGAGGGCATTGAAAACTATGTTCTTTAAGGAAAGGATGGAGCCAAGGAACAGCAGGAAGGAGCTAGAAAAAAACACCTGGGAAGCGGTTTTTCCTTTTTTCTGAGGAAACCTATAGTAGTATTTGTCTTTGATTTAAAATATCTGCTGCAGTCCCTTAAAGTTCATAACTCATATCAGAACAAGCATACTGGGTACCGTTTTAAAACTACTCTTTTTACATTTCAAAGAGTGCTATAATACATTTCCCATTATTCTTCACAATTAGACTTGGTTATAAAGTGACATTTGAATCATAATCTCCTGCATAAGCTCTTTGGACCCACCAAGATTCCCGTCTCTGGGCTTCTCCAGTGATCTCTAATTTGTAGGTATTCAGTCCTAACAGGCAATGCCAGTTCTCTTCTCCAAGGAGTGTACCCTGGGCTGAAGTAAGATGAGTCTCAGTGAGATGCCTGTGGAGTTAAGTCCTGCCATTACCACTACCTTAATATCCGTGCATCAAATTATACTCAAAATTTCATTACTGATAGAAGAAATGGCAGGAAAGAATTTCTTAAACCAGTCATTAGAAGGTGCTAAATAGAAAATAACTACTGGGAAGTAATCAGAATGAAATCAAGTACTTCTATAGAAAAGTTGACACACTATATGCAAATATTGAACACAGATATGAAATAAAGATATGAAAATATAATTAATATTTGTGGTATTGGGAAATAAAAATTAAGAAAGTGACATATTATTTTGCCTGATGTAGACAGATAAAAACTAACCCTGATAATACCAAATGTTGGCAAATATTCATCATATTGTCTTCACTTGTAATATTACACAAAGTGTGAGGTTTGTCACTTCTACACTCCATAAATTCCTCTTTTAAGTAATATATGAACACTTTGGTTTCTTTTCAGATCATGTAAATCTTACACATTTTACTCAGTAATATCTGGAAAATCAGTTCTTATACATTTGTACAAGAAGGTATGTTTAATTTCAAGTATTACAAGAACATGTGTTAGAGAGCATTTAAGGGTTGAGAAGAATTCATTTTGAATAAGAATTCTATCAAAAGGGCTGGGGATTTAGCTCAGTGGCACAGCGCCTGCCTGGCAAACGCAAGGTCATGAGTTCAATTCCTGGTACTGGAAAAAAAAACAAAAAAAAAAGAATTCTATCAGAAAAAATTACATCATGGTACAATGTTGTTAGCCTTTTTAAATAACTTGTAAAATCAGCTCTGAGCTTAGTCTAATATTGTATACATTATAGTCTATTTATTAAAAAGTCTGCATTAGAATAGATCAATTCTAAGTATTTCAATATATAGCTACTTTTTTTTGCTCCAGGGTCTGGCTGTGTAGTTCACCCTAACGTTGAACTCACTGTGTAGCCTAACTTGGCCTTGAACTCAAGGCACTCCTCCTCCCTTAGCCTCCCAACTGTTGGGATGACAGGCATGTGCCACCATACCCACTTTACTACTTCTTTTTTTAATGCTGAGTCTTAAAACATTCTGAAATTGTTTGAGATTAAGTGAAAATAACCCATAAAAATTATCTACTTTATATTTTTAGTTCATGGCTATTTTCTGAAACAAGTACATTATACATTTCTAAGTAATGGTTTAATGAGTATGAGCTTTCTGTGCTTATATGGGTTGTATGCTATGGGTTATATAGTTTATGTGTTTATATGAGCTTGCTTTATTCAAGTCATTACAATGGAAGTTTTAGCTTTTGATTACTAGCAGGTTGCATATACTGATGCATACAATATGCTCAATGGCTATTTCTTCTACCTAGAATTCTTTAGGATTAACTTTAAACATATAAGGATGCAGACAGTATCCTAAAGAGTCATGATTCGTGTGATGCGCAAATAAATTTTCAACCTAGCTCATCGGTCATTATAAGGATGATGGCATCACCAGAGTAATATATTGTACAGCATGGATAATATAACTATTCTGCAACTATAGTGTATAGAGTATAATTGTTCATATGTAACACAGTACTATTTATTTTTAAAGTAATCCATATGTTTTTCTAAACACTTTTTTATGCCTTCCTGTGTCCAGTTTTGTAATGCTCTCCTCTTCCATTTTGCTTCCCTGTTTCTGTCCTTCCATCTCTATATCTCCTTCAAATATGGAAGTATATTTGAGATACGGTAATTTTACATTTTTTCCATATATCAGTCTTCAGAATATCTTAAATATATTAGCAGCAGATTACAGTTTGTTTGTAAGCATATTCTATTAAAAAGAGGATCTGTATTGATACACAGTAACCAAAAACAACTCTGCCATGATGAAACAATTGCAAGATATAGACTTTCATGAAATTAAAACTATTTAGGGGACTACATCAGTTCATTAATAAGTAGTTCAGAAATATTTATTTTTAAATAAATGACGATGTTTTATTTCGGTGGTAGATAACATTTACTTTATTATAGCACTGTCCTGAAAAATGCCTCTAATTTTACCTCTTTTCTCTTTCATTCAAGGTTATGGGAACACAGATGAATAAAAAATATATTATTATAGAGAAATATCTGAGTTTCTTTGATTCACTAAAAATAACTAATTTGAAAAGTTTTCTGCAACTACCAAAACATTTGCTGTCCTCCCACATGATAGATTGTTGCACGCTGCAGCATCATGAATGAACTGTAGTGCAGTAAGTATTTAAAAATACTACATAATTCAAATTTACTTATCTTATAAACTGACCTCACCAATAGCATAGTAGCTACAGTAAACAAGAAATATTAAGATAGATATAATAAGTAATTCTTTGGGGAGGTAAGTAAAGTTACATGCAAATAAAGTTGCTAGCAGTTATTAAACTGAGGACTATTTGAATAGGTTTACTTAGTACAAATGCTTTAAAAAGCTTACTTAAGGGAGTTTGTTTTCTATAATAACTTTTCCTTAAGCAGGCATAGTCATTCAAAATCACTGAACTTTTTCTGTAAGTCTTTACTTAAAATTAAATGGATACTAATAAATATTTGCCATAGATGGAGTTGGTAGTGATAGTGGGTTTCATAATAAATAGCAATTTCGAAGGACCAAGTCAGCACTTTTTTCTTCTTCTGTTTTTCAATTTATTCAGCCCTTTAGTTGAAGACTATCAATACAAAGAAATGTTAATAATAAACTCTTCGGCCTTGCACAGTGACGGCCAGCTTTGCCCACTTGCTATGTTTGGTCTCACAACGTTAAGGGGAAAGGTTTAGACAGATAAGCTTATTGAGACTAGCGATATCTACTTCAAGAAACTATACTATGAAGCTCTACTTCATTTTCTTGCTCTGTCCCTGTTTCTATGAACTAAAGTTGTTTGTGATAAAACTGCTGTTTTAAAACAAGATCTATTTTTCTTTTTTTTTTTTTTTTTTTTTTTTTGTGGTACTGGGGATTGAACTCATGACCTTGCTATTGCCAAGCAGGCACTTATGCCACCGAGCTATATCCCCAGCCCAAGATCTATTTTTCAGCCATGCACATTGCAGCACAACCTTTGTTAAGATCAGAAACATATACTACCCTGCTATTTTTGGTGCATGGCATCTTTTTGGTAGTTCTGTAGCAGAAAATACCTCCCCAAGCCAGTATACTTCAGTTTATTAGCTGCCCAGGTAATTGTTCCTGTTCCAGATCATTATCCTCTGTTGACATTAAATCTGCCTCCAAATTCTGGGTGCTGTTTTGGTGTTTCAGCTTGCGTTTGCATCTGGTGTGTCAGCTGGGAAGACTAACCATGCTGAACTCTTTGATCCCTGGTGTGGCCCTCACAGATGGAGCAAGGAACTCTCTAGGTTCTGACAAGAAGGTGCCCCCTTCAGATTTCTTGAGTCCCCTCCTCAGAGATCCAGAGGAGGATTCCTGGCTCCTTGCTGGCACGGCTCATAAAGAACCCCAAAGGGAGGAGGATGCAATCTGTCTGTCTGTCTGTCTGTCAGTCTGCTTGCATGCCTGCCTGATTCCGGGAAGACCACGAGTGGCCCAGTTAGTCCCTCTGTCAGTCCTGCTCAGTTTGAGCAGAAGAAGAGCTTGATCAACTCTTGTCAGTTAAGGCTACACTGAAGGGAAGGGAGGCTGGAATGCTTCACTCTGAGTGTGTGCTGAGTGAATGTGTTGGTGAGGGGACTGGACAGCTTAAGCAATGAGCTGCCCAGTCTGTGCACCAAAACTGGGAAGCACTGGCCATGGTGGCTGACTGGACCGTCACCTTTGGTTCCATGGTGGTTGCCATGTGGAATAATGGAGGCCTCACACCATATTTAGCTAAGTTACACCTAAGTCCCCGTGACGGGCATGGTCAGGTGGGCATCTGAATGGTCTCTCTCAGGGGCACCCACCCTCTGTCTGTTGCAACATCATACAAAGGTACCCAACACACACCGTAGGGAGATAGAAGAGAGACTAATTAATTAAAACCCACAGCTTCTGGCTGCAGGAAAAAGGGCTTTGACGGAGTTGGAAATGAAACCAAACCACTCACTGCATCTCAAAGAAAAGATAAAGGAAAAAAGAGACGCATTCTTCCTGAGAATTCCACTGTGGCCCCCTCGTGGGCCACCGCAGGTGTCCCCCTGCTCCTGACTCATCTGCTTCCAGCCAACTGAACCAGTTCCAGTTCATTGCCCGCGTTCCAACACAGAGGCACTTCTGGAGACACGCCTATCATGGTCACACGGCATCATGTAATGCTCACGGTCAGCAACTCCTTCTGAGTTTCACATTTTGACTGACAAAAATATTGGACTGTCAGCCCTGACGAATGAGTTGTGCCCTGTCAGGCCTGAATAAATAGGACAAACCAAGCGATATCAGATCAGGCCCCCAAGAGCCCACAGTCACTGCAGAAGTTGGAATCAAACCTGTCACTTTCCTGGCAGACAATGGAACAGAACTCTCTGCCTTCAAAACTTTCCTCTGTCAAGAAGCTACCATCACCAGAGCAACTGTGACTCTTGCATCTTGCCGCTTTGCCAGGCACAAACGTTCAGCCTGGGAGGACATCTCCTTCATGCCAATCCAGTCAGCCTCCCTCTTGTTGAACCCTGCACTATCAGCTTTGGCAGTTCGCCCAAGAGCAAGATGATGCCTGCATCAGCCTGAGGCAAATAACCACAATCCTGAAGTTCTGAAAACTCTCCTCCCAGAGGTATGAACTAAAGACTTGCCTTTGGGCCTGGCTGTCAACCCCGCCCCCTCACCACAACCCCCACTGCAGTCACATGTCATGCGAAGCATAAACAGGCACCACACATGAGCCTGATAGACTGTTAATCACCTTGGGCCAGATCTCTGTGCTGTCAGCAATGCAGCCATCACCTTGCACCCTGTGCTTTCTGCACAAATGCCCTTTTTGGACTGTTCTAGATTTAAAAGATGGCTTCCTCTGCTCAAGGGTTGCTACCACAAGCCCCTTTACTGGGGAAAATGCTTAGATAAAAGACCAGCTCACTAGGCCTCAATTGCCAAAAGGGGTTAAAAACTGTCCCACCTAGGCTCCGCACCTGTGTCCTGCATGACAAGAAGGCCATCCTAGTCATCAGAACAAACCCACAAGGCCTGCTGAGAGGCTCTCAGATGCAGCCGAAGCCAGGACAGCTCTATCCTGCTCTGCCCCAGGACCCTAGGTCGGGCCTGCCTCCTCCTTACATTCATCAACCTTAAGCTGCTCGTCCAGCCACACCACAGCCTCCTGCTCTAGTGTCAGCATCTCCTTCTGACTCTGTTCAATACTGAAGAATGCCTCCATAGTTTAAATGGGGCCCAAGCCCAGTTAAAGTCAAAAGTCCCCCCCGCCACTGTGGTTGATCCTAACACTTGGGTGAACACAGTCCTCCCCCGAGTATATCCAAACTAGGGCTCTAATGTGACAGAGGGCCATGAAGACTTAGATCAAGGGGCTGGGGATTTAGCTCAGCGGCACAGCACCTGCCTGGCAAGCACGAGGTTGTGAGCTCAATTCCCTGTCCCGCAAAAAAAAAAAAAAGACTTGGATCAGTACCACACTGCTTTCCTGGCAGACCTCAAAGAGGGAAGCAAGAAGCCAATACACATCTAAAGTTACTGAAGTTACCCACTGGAGCCTCCACTGAAAAGAAATTCTACCAAATCAGATCCTGTGAAAGTGATGGCCACTTCATCAAACATGAATTTCTGTACATGCTTGATTGTCTTGTATCTCTCCTGGAAAGTGACCAGCTGCTCTCACACTTGGGGTCACTGTCCCAGACTTGATATTGACTCTCACTGTATACCAGGAGGAAGACTAGCCCCTACATCAGCCTGAAATACCTGGTAAAGATAACCCTGAAATTTGAAAAACTCTTTTCCAGAAGTATGGACAAAGGATTCAAGTCTAGGTCTAGCTATTTGTCATGCCCCTTCTGTGATCAAGCTCTGTCCCAAGCAACTGCCACCTGCATCAGATAGTATACCTCTCCTGCCTATAAAGCCAGTTCAAGATCTCCAAGCTGCCAATGCCACAATGATTTCTCTCTGTATATGTTGTCTCAGTCTTCTGCCACCCACAGTCTGCTGCTACACCTGTCAAGACCTTAAAAATGCCTTGTTTTCCCTTCCTTTGGCTCCTGTCAGCCAACCCCTCTTTGCCTTTAAATGGAAAGACCCTATTTCTGGACTCAAAACCCAACTGAGCTGGACTCAACCTCCCAGAGGCTCAAAACTTGTCACCTCTTAGAAAAAGCACTTCTAATTAATCCTGTTTACCCAGATCCTTGCTTCCCTGCACCCCTGCTAGGTTTGTTTTTTGTTAATTGACCTGGATTCTGCTTATCTGAGTCCTTGCTTCCCAGCCCCTTGCTAGCTGTGTTTACTTTGCCTTAAACTCTATGGATGGTTGCCCCAAGAGAATAGAACAATCAATCAAACACTTAATAGCGATTTGATGGGCATCTAAGACACATTAGACACTCTCCTAGATCAGATTAACTCCCTCACTAACTTGCCAGAATAATGTTACAGCACAGACAGGCCTAAATTCTAGTGGAGCCTGTCTCGGAAGATCACATGTAATATGCCCAGCAAAGGTTTACTAGGGAAAACTAAAAGAGGGCGAATTGTAGCAGAAATCCCCCCCCCCCCCGTGAGTATACTTCAGTTTGTTAGTTGCCCAGGTAATAGCTCCTGTTCCAGATCCAGTTGCTCCTGTCTCTTAGAAATGACTGGTCATTGTAATGCACATATGGTCACTGTGATGCACATTGTATAAATGGATCTCCAATTGACAAGCACTCTGCTTCTGTACTTCCTGCTTGCTTATCCAGTATAAGCCCAAGACCACCAGTGGTTGGGGCCTGATATTCTAGGAATGATCCCAATTAGTACCCATGGACCTAAATAAATCCTGGGTGTCCTTTTGATGTTTCTGCTTGCTCTTGTAGCTAAACATAGTACTTCATGCACTTTATTTACCGTTGGAAATGAATAAAACACACCAATGATAATTTAACTTCTTTCTTTCCTATCCTTATTCCCTTTCTTTCTTTCTTTCTTTCTTTTTTTTTTTTTTTTTTTTTTTTTTTTTTTTTTTTTTTGTCTAATTGCTCTGGCAAACCTCTCCAGAACTATTTGAATAGGAGAGGTGATAGTGCATATCCTTGTCTTATTCCTAATTTTATAAAAAATGCTTTCGGTTTTTGACCATTTAATAGAGTGTTAGCTGTTGGTTTGTCATAGATGCCTTATATGAGCTTAAGATAAAGACCTTCTATTCCAATTTTCTACAGGGGTTTTATCATGAACGGATGTTGGACTTTGTCAAGTGCTTTTGCTATATCTATGGAGATGATTATGAGAGTTTCATAGGTAAATGGATGCAACTTGAGACCATAATTGTAAGTGAAATAAACCAGAATCACATGTGTAAACATTGTATTGTCTCTCTAGTGTGAGAATTTGAAAGTGTAAACAAGATTCAACATGGAAAACAGAAATTATGAATAGGGAAGAAATTGCTGAAAAGAAAAGAAAAACTGTGATGGAGAAAGGAAGGAGGAGAGAAGGAAAAAATACATAACAGTTAACAGTTAAAAATAACCTAACAGTGAAGACAGTTACACAGCTAATTTCTCTAGGTTCACTGAGGGGAAAGTTTTGTGCTAGTAATTTTCTGGACAATCTTTCATGCCTATATCTTGTACTCTGAACAACTACCATGAATATAATACATAATGTGTTGATTATTGTTACTCTCCTACTAGCCTATTATGAGACTCTGTTTCACAGTTATTTCTTAACTTTATCTGTTTAAAATTAAATAAACACACTAATTACAAAGCTATATATATCACAGAGATGTAAACTTCAAAATTATATCCCTAAAATAATTTGAGAATACAAAGATAATCATCTCCTACTTAACACTGGAGAAGCATCTTAGGAAATTTGAAATTAGAGTGTAAAAGAATAATAATTCTGGTAATAGATGAGGTGGCAAGTGGAACCTTTGATACTTCTGAAATGTTTTATATGTAAACATTATGTCATTTAACTTTAAAAAATACGGTTCATAATACTACCATTTGTATTTCATTGTCTTTAAGACAGTGTGGTGAACGCTACTGTTGAGTGCCACCCAACACAAAGATAGCTTCATAAAAACATTACAGTATATCCTCATCTACTTTGTTCATCAGATCTGGCATCATGGATCTTTTCTAATTCAAAATGACTATGAAAGGTGAACATTCTGAATTAATTCAGGACATCAAGGCAGCCACCATATATCAACTAAAGACATCCATGAGAGAGAACATATGGAACTGCTTCACAAAGTGAAAAGAATAATGGGACAACTGGATGTGTTCTGAGGGAACTAACTGCACTGTGTTTCTTATTGTAAAAATTTACAAAATAGTTTTGCTTTCATAGTAATTTTGTTTTGTTTTGTTTTGTTTTGTTTTTGTTTTTGTCTGGTACCAGGAGTCAAACTCATGACCTTGTGCTTGCCAGGCAGGCACTGTGCCACTGAGCTAAATCCCCAGCCCTCATAATAATTTTTTATGATACCTCATACTCTATTGTGTATATGAACATTTTTGATTTACATTTTTTTTTCTATTTTGATGTTTTATATGCCTTCTCCTCTTAGAGCAGACAGTGACTTCTTTCCTAAAATTTAGCTGTGGGGAGAATTTTAAAGTAGAATCAAGAGAGTATTTTATTTTTGTGCCTGGGGAGAGAATATGGGGTTTGGGGTGGGGTAGTGTGCATATGTGTCTGCATGTGTGTGCATTAAAATTAGGAAAACAAATGCATTAGACTGCATCAAATAAAATTGCCATTTTTGTAATTGACCATTTCATATTATTCAAATAAATATTTAGAGATCCCTCAGATGCCAGCAGCCTCATTATATACAGATCTTATTATATGTAGATGAATAGGTACGATTTGTAGCTTCTGACATATCCCATAACTACATTTGAAAGATTCAGAAGGATCATATTTTTGTAGTTCAGAGTAGTGTTAAGCTCCAATTGCCATCATAAAGACACAATAGTCCTCCCAGATCTTAGAGGATGAAGTCAAAAACTTCTAGTGGATGCCTGAAACTGCAAACAGAACCGAATCATATATATATATTTCTTTTCTAACTCATTTAAACTGATCATTCAATTTAACTCATAAATCAGGACACTTAGCCTGGACCCCTGCTAGTAGTTCTTCCATTATTACTTCATCTCCCATACCCGTGGCCTTCTACATCTCTTGATCATAATTCCGATGATTACGCTGATAAGGACTTTGAAGGATTTAATGACTAAAATGTTAGTTTGAATGCCTTTTTTTGTACAGTTCTGTACCTCATGTTTGTAGCCCCTCAGTATCATCTTTTGTACAAAGCACTTTGCTTATATAGTACTGTAATTTTTGCTGATATTTATTTATTTATTTATTTATTTATTTATTTTTCTGGTACCAGGAATCGAACTCACAACATTGCGCTTGCCAGGCAGATGCTGTGCTGCTGAGCTAAATCCCCAGCCCCTGATTACACTATATAGTACAGTAGTGTAGTTTTATGTTCTGTTATACATTACAGTATTGTATGCAAGAGTTATGTAAATAAAAGGAGAGTTGTCAAAAATGATTAACAATAAGTAATGACAAAATAAAAGAAGGCAGATGTGGTAGCACACACCGTTAGTCCTAGCTACTCACAGAACTGAGGCAGGAGGATCCCTGGAGCCTGGAAGTTGGAAACCAGCCTGGATATTACATCTAAATACTGTCTCAAAAGAAGAAAAGATAAATTTAAAATGAAATAAAACAATTATAACAACATACTTGTTATGGTTTCTGTCTGTGTGTCCCCCCAAAGCCTCATGTGGTCATGGGGCAGGCTTTTAGAGTTTGATTGATTATGGGTGTGAGAGCTACACCCGCCCTGGGGTGGATAGTTTGCATATGTAAGGGAGAGGAAGAGGCTTCTTGTGGCCATTCCTCCCTTTTAGCGCTTGTTGCTTTGCTGTGTTCTGTCGCTATGAGTTGTAGCCCTCTGCCATGTGCCACTCTGCCTTGTAACCTGCCAAGTATGGACTGAAACCTCCACAAACTGTAAGTGAAATAAACCTTTCCTTCCTTAGTTTTGGGCATCAGGTATTTTGTCCCAGCAAGGAGAAAAAAGTAACCAAGACAGAATTTGGTACCAGAGGAGTGGGGTCGTTGTTGTAACTATACCTGACTATGTGGTTCAAGAGCCTTGGGAAATGGCTTGTGGGAAGAGTTTGGAAAGGTTCGGAGATGTCGCCTGATAGAGTAGAGCTCAAACGCCTTCAGCTGTTCTGTTTTGGAGATTCTGGTCAGAGCTCCGAAGGCCAGAAGTCTGATAGAAATCCTGCCAGTAAAGACCGGGTTCGGGAGGTTTTGGTTGGGAAGAAGGACGCCATTGGTTGTTGGACTCCAGACAATGTGTGCTATGGCTTGGCACAAAGTTTGTCTGCATTTTGCTCGTGTCCAGAGACTTTGCCTAAGACTGAGATTAAGGGCAGCAGTGGACTGATTAATCTGGCAAAAGAAATTTCAAGGCACTCAAACATTGGGGAAGTGGCATGGCTATTGTTGTGGGCTTTTAGCCAGATTTATATTGAGACTCAAGAACAAAGAGCCCAGCAGGATGATTTAAAATGTTGTGAGTTTGGCCAGAAAGAAAGCTCCAGTAAAGCTGTGAACTGCAAAGGTAGAGCTGAGGAGATCTTCACTGTTGAGAAGGAATAAGAAAATAAAAAGAGATGGCTTGAGGGCATCACAAGAAGCAGCAAGGCTCCACCCTCTGCAGCCTCAAAACTGCAAAGGTGAAAGACCTTGCCTTGAGAAGAAAGCTGCTGAGCACCATGTTCCAGAATGGCGGCAGTGGCTGCACCATGTTCCAGAATGGCAGCAGCATAGAAGATTTGTTCCTCAGAATTGGATTCAGAGTGCCCAGTGATCCAGGCACTCGATCCCTATGGCCAAAAGAGAGGAAAACTTGGCTACTGCTCCAGGTGGCAGCAGACCGTGGCATCATTCCCACAGCCCTGGCTTTAGGTGCATGGTGAATACAAGAGTTCTGAGGTTAAAGAGGCTTCTAACCAGATTTCAGAAGGCCTGGGAAGCCGGGAAGTGTGCCTCTGAGAGGGCAGTGTGTGAGGCTATGAGTGAGAAGCAAAAGGTGCACTGGAGACCTCAGAAGTTTAGAAAAGCCAGGACCATGGATCATCTAAGGAAAACTGAAAGCAGGGAGCAAAGCAGGCCTAAGAGAGAAGTCATGGAAGCTGTAACCACCAGAAGTGCCATAGGGGTGGACTAATGCAAACCCTTTGGAGCTCATGGTGTGCCACAGATTGCTTCAGATGCTGGTCATGGAACTACAGGACATAACGTTAGCCCTGCTGAATTTTGGACTTGCCTTGGTCCCAATGCTCTGTATCCTCCTGTTTGTACCTTTTGGAGTGGTACTGCTTATTTTGTGCCATTGAATGTTGGAAGTGTTTAAGTTTCCATTTGTACAGGGGCTCACAGCTCAGAGTTTGCCGTATATCTTGGAGGAGACTTGGGAATTGGACTGTTCAGCAATGCTGAAACTGTTAGGACTTTGGCAACTCTTGCAGATGGACTAAATGTTGTTTGTATAAAGGGATGGGGATGAGTCTTGGGGGGCCAGGGGTGGAATGTTATGGTTTGTGTCTGGGTGTCCCCCCAATGCCTCATGCGGCCATGGGGCAGGCTTTTAGAGTTTGATTGATTATGCGTGTGAGAGCTACACCTGCCCTGGGGTGGATAGTTTGCATATGTTTTGTTTTGTTTTTGTTTTTCCTGTACCGGGAATCGAACTCACCACCTTGTGCAGGCAAAGCGCTGTGCAGCTGAGCTAAATGATACTTTGCATATGTAAGGGAGAGGAAGAGGCTGCTTGAGGCCATTCCTCCCTTT
>NW_004955593.1:18452-24821 GCF_000276665.1 Chinchilla lanigera
TATCAAACACTCATCTACAGATTACTTATTAACTACCCAATACATTTCATTGAAAAATATTAATATCTGTATACAAATCTCATTAAAATTTACATTAAATCAATGCAGTGTAATTGATAATACTATAGATACAAACCAAATAAATAAATCAGAATTTCATATCAGCAGTTTGAAACTAGTGATATATATAAGTCATAAACTTCATTTATAAACCATTTGTTACTAATGTGATGTGAATATATGTGAATTGTACACTGGAATCTCGGTACCACTTGTTAATTTGTTCTGGGGCACGCAAGTATCAAAGAGGTAAGCACCAAACAAATTGCTTTTGCAGAAAAGGGTAGAGTCATGAAGCAGCTGACATGGGCAAATTCTAGCTTGTCCATGGAGTAACAAACAAATGATGAGAACTGGGAAGAAAGCTTTGTGTTAAAATGTGTTGAGTACAAAATTTCATGAGTTTCAAAGCAAGCAAATAACCAAAGTATGACTGTATTTAATTTCTTCATTTATGTATTTAATGTAAAAAATATTGTCTATGTAAGAAAACAACGAAAACAAAACAAGGTAAGACTTGGAAATTCTAAATAGCATTGTTCTTTAATCTTAATGTTCTGAGTTTAAAAGGAGGGTGAAAAATGCCATTGTATAAAACACAGACATTATAAAATATATTTTTAGAATTATGTTAATATGACTACCATCCTAGCTAAGAGTCTATGACATTTATTAGATGCTAATTTACACTAAAAGTTAGCAGATTATTGCATGTAGATTCCTAAAATTTAGTTTGGTTGAAAAAAATGACTCAAATCACATAAAATGTGACTCAGAAAAATATCTATACAATGTATTTTAATGCATGAAATAACACCTTCATTTACTGCAGTGCTGCAAAAGGCATTTGGTGCTGCTGTCCTGAACTCAGGGGCCATGTTCTGCAGTTCTAGCCCTGAGAACCATCACTCTAATATGCTTGGAGGAAACCTGCTGGAATCCTTAGCACAACCTACCTAAAGTTTATACATTTTATGTGCAAAACCACTACAGGAAACGTTGATAAGCGATGCTTACACAGACTATGAGTTACCTTGAATTTCTTATTAATTACCAAGGGTGAAATATTGTTTTAACATGAACACATATGGTGCATACCACGTAATCAAGTAACCAAACTCATCACCACTAATCATGCGGCCCTTGACCTGCTGTATTTTCTGATAGGATGCAATGAAAACGCTACCACATACTACCTAAAGTTATCTTTCAAGGAAATTTAAAATTCAACCAGTGATTACAGGACAATCAGAGCAATTAAGAGATGGGTTTTTGATTCTTCAAAAATATAGAAGCAACACACAACTAAACATGGATATTAGGACTGAATTAGTATAGAGAAACTAAATTCTGTAAGTTATCTTAATGTTGTCCCTGATGTATTTGAGAATCTTGCATATGGACTATGAATTAGATAATGCTAATAAATTCTTAGCTGTGCTGAAGAAATTGTTCCCATATAGTAGAATTTTTATCTTAAATAAGATATTTGTATATGCTAAATATTTAGATCAAATTTGTACGTGTATGTGTATGTACACATGTGAGTATATGTGTGACTACCTACATATTATTTAAGAAATAAATTGCAAACTGAGTGTGGCTGCACACACTTGTAATGTCAGCTGCTTGGGAGGCTCGGGCAGGAGCGGCAATTGAGACAGACACTTTCTCAAAGTGAAATAAAAGCGCTGGAGATGTGGCTCAGTGGTAGAGTGCTTCCCTACTACACAGAAGGCCCTGAGTTTAATCTGCAGTGCTACACACATGCGCACACACACACACACACACAGAATTGCAAGTTGCAAATAAATAAATAAATAAGCAAGAGATGATGTTGAGAGAGGAATAGAGAAATTCATGTGACTCCATGTTAAGTGGTGAATCAGTGCAGAATGTGTGTTTCTTTTTTTTTTTTAGAATGTGTGTTTCTTGTTCTAGTTTTTAAAATTCTTCCATAAGATAAAAACTTTAAAATACGGAGTTGGGTGGGGCTACAACAAACCTATTAATACCAAGTATTGGATGTGCCTGAATGATGAAGATTAAAAACTAGGACATATGATGGAGAATGTTTTATGCTCTATAATTTTTATTGTCTACATTTCCTCTTAAATATTATTAGCTTACTGTGAAAATTGTGTCTGAAGCATCATCACATGGGAACTGGCCAAGATTTCTTTGGTATCATCACATTTGACAGTGTTCTTTTGAGTTCAAAAGTAGCTTTTTATGGTGTAAAACAATAAACAGTCCAGCTCTATAAGATTTTTTTATATGCTCCATATAAACATTTGGTCAAGACAATTTTGTATGTGTCAGATAATATTTACTCTAGGGACCATCCAATATCAAATGTATTTTTTGCTGAAAACCTAGGAGAATAATTGCAACTATCAAAACCAAGGTTTCTATTTAAATAACTTTCTAATAAAAACATACACTGCACATTATGGAACAATGATCAGTTACCAAATTTATTTTAATACTGTAAGATTTTAGTGGAAAGGGTTATAAGTGTTTAAATTCATTATTGTAAATATGGATTTATTCAGTTTCTAAATTTAGGCAAGAGTGAAACACCGGTAATCTAACCATTCACATGCAGTGATCTAAGAGTTTATTATGGTTTCAGGCAACGTGAACTTGAACCTGCCTAGTCTTTCTAGTTTTTAATTGTGTGGATACTTTTTCCTAATTGTGTGGCTAATTTTTTCTGGACCTGGTATCATAACACAGGCTGAAGAAAATGATCATATATAATTTCTAAGACTATTGGGATGATTTAGGAAAGCAAAATCATGCATGTCAGACGCTCAGCACAGGCCTGGCATGAATAGTACACACCCATTTAGAACACTTTCCTCAACATCTGCAGCAAATCATCCCTCTTTTTGCAAAGAATGTTCGTCCTGATTTATGTCCAATGAAAGTATTCTGAAGCATTAATACCTAAAGGTTGGTATTTAAACTCTACAACATAATTGAAATCCAATGTGTCGGAGTGATTTTCATTTCACTGCCACTCTAATATTGAGTACTTTTATAGTAAAGCCTCTACTATTAAATATTCTATCAATTTAGATTGGCGTAGGGAAGTTAATAATATATCATTGTTTCCTGAGCAACGCAGTAATAAAGTATCATATTTTCTTGGAAATATTTCATTAAAATATATAGAGTGTTGGTATTTTCAGCTGCAAGTATTTTTACTGTTTTAACATAGGTTTATATTACTGATTTTGATGTATGAATTGCCTATACATGTTACATAGTGTTATAAAACTAATAAGATTTCGGTAGTATTTGTTCCAGAGAAAAACATAACCATATCAATTTTATATGTCAATCATTCTTCTCCCAGAGGCATATGTAATTGAATGTCTTCACCGTCAAAGAAATGATTTTGTAAAAATAGCGTATTTTATTTATTCCTTTGTGAATCTTTGAATATTATAAAATTTTACTTCTCACTGTTACTTTCATTAATTTCTTAACCTTTTATAAATGACTGAGTTGCTAGGGCTTATTCTGTTTGTTCATTTTTTTATTTGTCTTGCATAGAACTGGCCACAAACCAACCTTTAAATGAAGATTAATGGATAGTTGATATATTAAGGAAATGCTGCCAGGAAAAAAATGTAAAGGCATAGGGAAATGTCTTTGTTTTGTGCCATCCACAAAATTCCCAAAGTTGGCAGTTTATAAAGAACAGAAGTTTATTTCTCACGGTTTTGAAGTCTGACAAGTTCAAGATCAAGACACTGGCATCTGGTAAGAACTTCTCTCTGCTTCAGAGAGGGTGCCTTCAGCATAGCCTCCTTGAGAATGAGGAACACTTCCTCACGTGGGAGAAGAAGGACAAAAAGAGGGACAAATTCACTCTTTTAAGTACTTTAGGAACCTAAACCCATTCATAAATGTGGGACCCTCATGGTAAATCACCTCTGTTTTGTTTGTTGTTTTTGTCACACAAGGGTTTGAACTCAGGGCCTTATCCCTAAGCTGTATCCATAGATCTTTTTAAACATTTTGAACCAGGGTATTATGACTTGTGTCTAGATGTCTCCCAAAGCCTCGTGCAGTCATAGGTGGTGCTCTTTTGAGGTGGCTAGATATAGGGTGTGTGGTGCCGGGATTAAGGGTGCCCCAATTGGGTATGGGTGGTTTATAGCCCGGAGAGAATCTAAAAGGAAAAGGAGGCTGCTGCTGCTGCTGCTACTTCTGCTCCTACTACTTCTGCTACTACTTTGGCTGCTACCATTTGCTGCTTGCTGCCTTCTGCCTGCCAATCAGGAACTCTTTCTCCTCTGTGATGGGCCTCTGCCATGCCTCCCTTCCTTGGAGCCAGCTGACTATGGACTCAAATCTGTACAAACTGTGAGCCAGAGTAAATCTTTCCTTCTTTACCTGTGAGTAGTGGGGAATTTTGTCTAAGCATGAGAAAACTAACCAAGACATAGGCTCTCAGTATGTTGCTAAATAAACTAGGATGGACTTGAACTTGTGGTCCTCCTACCTCAGTCTCCAAGAGCTGGAATGACAGATATATGCCACTAGTCCTAGCCTAACCACTTCTCAATACTATCACATTGACAGTATCTGGAATTTACAGCAGACATATTCAAACTATAACAAGAAAACAGATTCAATTACCTCAGATAAATGTGAGATTTCAGTCAAAATTTCAACAACAGCCTGATCCTGTGGTATTTGCTAGAACTAAAGCGAGGGTTTGTCTTTGAGGCAGGAGAGCTGTGATTTGAATTTCTCCCACCACACAGGTAGTGGTTATGGGCATATCTCAGAAAAAAATAAACTCCTGGGCTCTTCTGATTTTTAAGTAGCTTCGGTAGCCCAAGGGTAATACTTTAAGGAAGTTTATAGAATTTCTACCACATCTACCCAGAGGGTGGGAGCACAGTACAAGTACATGCTATCACAAGGAATAAGGGGAATAAGGGAAGAGCATCCACAGGATTTGCTAGAGTTGTCTTTCCTTTTGGGGGTGGGCCCTTCTGGAGTCTCTGCTAAAATAAAAAAAAGAATTTTGATTTTAGGATATCAGTGATGCTGATGTCTATAAATAAAAGACTGCATATAAAATAGATAACTAGTAGGCTGGACATGGTAGAGCAAGCCTATAATCCTAGCACTCAGGAAAGTGAGGCAGGAGGATCGCTGCTAGTTCAAAGCTGGCCTGGGCTTCAGAGTGAGGTCAAGGTCAACCTTAACTGCATATGGAAACCCTGTCTCAACAAGACAAAAAATAAAATAAGTAAAATAAGTGAATAAATGAGATAATCAGTGGTTAAGTGCAGGTTGTCAGTTGGAATTTTTGATCACTGTTTTCCATAAATATAGGATCAGCAAGTGACAATTTCTTTTGTTAACAAGTTTCAAGCTGCATTTGTAAATAAAAACATGTAAAATAATTACAAATATGTGCCAATTTTCTATTGTCTCCATAGTAATTCAAGACAAACTAAATGAATTTCAACAACACGCACATATAATCTCATAGTTCGTAGGCCAGAGTCTGTTAAGGCATGACTGAAATCTCTGCTCAGGTTCCATAGGTTGAATTAAATGCCAGGAGGGCTACAGTGCTCTGATGAATTTTGTCTTTTCTAAATTTAAGGCATACATCTTCACTGGCACTCAAAGGAGTTTCTTAGTCCACTGATAGCTACTGCAAGGCATGAGATTGCAGAATCATTCAAAGAACCTTTAATGATTATATCATTTCTTTGATCAATTAAAAACATCTCTCAATTAGTAAATGATATAGTTCAGAACTGACAAAAGAGAGTTTTCACATAAGAAGAGAAAGATACAACAAAGGAATCAAAAGCATGCTATGAAAGGCTTAAATGAATAGAATCAAGAAAATTTTGTCATAGAAACATCTATCTCTCCTAAAAATATTTGAACGTTGAATGATACTTCATTCAACAGAGAAAATGAAGAATACAGTAAAATCCAAGTAAGAGTGGGAAATAAAACAGAACATTTCCTCAAATTATGGACAAGCAAATGGCAAGGACAAAATCACCAATAAAGTTGAGGAGGACAACAAAATTACTGAAACTTCCATGAATTGTCTGCTTCACATAATTGTGGTGAGAAATCAAATATGGATTTGTATGTCCAATATAAATTAGTTAATAGAATAATTCATGTAAAATTCATTGAACTAATGGTACCTAGATTGGACTTGAGGGAAATAATGAATCAGGAGCTAAGGTGAACTCTTAGATTCCAGTATTTGGTTGTTAAAGAGTGGAAAGAGGTCCCTCAAAATAATTG
>NW_004955593.1:29609-31207 GCF_000276665.1 Chinchilla lanigera
CTTTCTAGCTTTTGCTTCAATTGCTACATTTGATTGCTAATGAAAATCATCCTGAAATCATCTGGTAATATTGAAAGCAACAAACTGAGCATTTTGTAATGATAAGCCAAATTTCTAATAGGAGTAAGTACTTTCTTTTATTACACTGTTGGCAAATCTGGCAATTGGAGCACTGGGAACTTTCTGTTTAAAAAACTGTTGTTCTACAAAATAAAGTGTTAACATTTACCTGATGTTATTTCAACATTTCAGAAGGTATAATTGTAATTATAAATGAAAACCACTGTTGCTATGAGATTTTCTTCAGTGGAATGGAGACTTAATTGTACCTGATAAGATTTATGTTTACTTTATGTACTTGAATTTCTGAATAAAATTTAAAGTGTTTATTATACAATAGTTAAAGTAAAAATATTCAACAAATATTTGGAACACTGTAATGGTTTTTAATAATTTTATGTATTTTTTAAAACTGATGTCCAGGCTGGGGATTTAGCTCAGTGGCACCGCGCCTGCCTGACAAGCTCAAGGTCATGAGTTCGATTCCTGGTACTGGAAGAAAAAAAAAAAACTAATGTAGTGTTGAATTTTTAAATTTGGATAATTTAGCCTCTTTCAAAAGTGTCTAATTTTCAATTTCATTGAAGTGGAAAATAATAACTATTTACAAAAAAAGCTTGCATTCCTTTTAGAGGTAATAAATTTTTCCTTTCAATTTCAGTGTTAAATATTTATCATTGGTGTTCTAAGACAGGAACGCCCATGGACAATAGAAATAGGGTAATCTGACATTGTTACATTATATTTACACTGTTTTATTTCAGAAATGTGACTGTCATTAAAAAGATGGATGATGTGATTAGTGTAAATCTCAGCAGTAAATTCACCAAAGTGCCAAAAAGACAAAGTGAATGTGACAACAGAAAGGGAAACAATCTCGTTGTCTAGAGGCATAGTAATAAGGCTTGACAAGCAAGACAATAACCATTTGTCCCAGAGATGAAAGGTATAGAAATAGACAAATTCCAGAGCTAGTCTCTGTGCTACATTGAAACCTACTTGCAAATACAACGTAGAATATATTGAAGATTCTACTTGAACTGATTCTTTATGCTTGTATCATTAATATGTGTGAACAGTAGTAAGTAACTGGATGCATACCAACACTTTAATATGAATTATAAAAATTCTCAGCATTATTTACTAAGATTAAATTACTAACATTATATTTGGAAAGATTTTAGTTTGCCTCTGAACTACTTCTCATGGACATACTGTGGGATAAAATAGTAGTGTAATTTTATTCACTTTTTTATCAGTACATGTTTGTGATAGATAGTGGATATATTCATTGTGCAGAATCAGGGAGTGTAGATATCACATTTCAACTCTTTTTGCTTCCTCTTCCCCTGTCTTTTCCGCATTTCTAGATGCGTCTCCCATCTGGGGCACAACTACGTCATTGTTTCCTATTATCTAGCTTGCATTTTTTCTTTGAAAATTTTTTTTTTATTTTATTTTAAGGATAAAAGGAGGGAAACATTAACAGACATACAACATTTTACAACATATCACAAGCACAATACAGACAATACAGA
>NW_004955593.1:32442-34584 GCF_000276665.1 Chinchilla lanigera
TTATAGGAGTAACTGGAAACATTATTTTTCTCATTCTGTAGGTTGCCTCTTCACTCTATAACAGCAATTTTAATATAGTCAGATTTTGAAGGAGAATGCTTCATAACTCAGTTTTGTTTGAGGTCCCAAAGGGCAAAATCCAAGCACTTGTGCCATATGCTTTGAGTAATGTTAAAGCTTGTAAGTGGGGGAGAGATTGTTTCTTTGGAAAGAGTCGTTAGTATGCTAATATTGGTATTCAATTCCCAGAGGGAAGCCATGTGGTACATCTACCTCACCTTAAGCCAAGAGATAGAAGGGGTTTAAAGAGACTGTATGGGGAAAATCTACATTTGGCCTCCTTCAGAGTCGGGCAACTATTTAAGCGATGGGTAGACTAAGAGGACATAGGAAAGGGAGATAAGGAGGGAATTTTGTGAACCTATAGCATTCCACTATTAAAAAGGAATTTGAGTATTTTTCAGATATGGGAAACTAGAGGGAAAACTAGCATGGTTCTGACTTTTATCACTCCTAAGAGAACTACTTAAAGAAGCAATGGGTGTCCAGCAGAAAGTCTGAACAGTGCAGGCTGTGAAAAGTTATGGACTTACGGACTGAAGTTCTAAGACAGCAACAGGAGAAAATGTTGTACCTGTAAAAGCCCCACCACAGACATCAAAGGTTCTAGTTTAATTCCCAGTTCCCACCCCTGCCGTGTGGTTAGATCTTCATGTTAACCATTCCTGGAATGTATGATTGTAAATACCCTGCCCTTCTTGGACTCCCAAAATGTATTGTTCTACCACTCCCGGGTTCTTGGAATGTACTGCTCTTCCCATAAAAAATCCCCCGCTCAAGTTACAGATGTGACATGTATTTGCCAAACAGGATGTGGTGTTAGGGTTTAAAACTGCTCTCGTCCCTGGATCAGGGCTGGTCTGATCCTCCCCTGCATGGAGGCTCTCAGTCAGTCCCTGGCCAGGAATAAAGGCTTGTCCTAAATTCTAATTGGCGGTCCTACGTCTTGGTGTGTGTCGGTCGGTACCATTTGGTTCGTTTCTGGTTGTGAGTCCAGAACAATACCCACATATTGAAAATTACATTGGAAATGTTTAGTGGGTATATCTAAAAAAATCTACAAACTCTCCATCTGGAAACAGATTTAGCACTGGAAAGTAGACATTCTGGTTAATCTGGTGATTATCTCTTGATCACTCAAGCAAAATGTTTTGTTCCCCATTCATTATTCTTGTGACACTGGAGAGCCAGAGTCATGCTAGTCAGGGGAGGGGTAAAGTGCAAGTTGCACAAAGGGGGAATAAAAGTGTAGTGAAAGATAGAGGGCACCTCCAGATAGACTGAGGATTTAGGGTCCAGGGAAGACCTAGCTGGAGGAGGAAAGATATCTTCATTGGTTAAAATCACAGTGTTATATGTGGGTGATACCAAAGAAGACATTGAATTCCTGAGCTGTGATTTTCCAGAAAGACAAAGTGTTGACGGGCATTTTAGAATTTAAGCCTCATGAAAATTTTGGGGGACTTTCTGAGCTTTAATCCAAGTGCAAAGGAAGAACTAGTAGCTAGATTTAGGTTTGAGGAGGTAGTGAGAGAAAAATGCTTTGTGGTTGTCCGCTACTGGGTATGACCTGTGTACCACAGTGTTGATGAGACGAGGAAGATGAAGAAAGATTAGTAATGACATCAGTGACAGATGTCACCTGTTTCATTTTAGCCTGTGATAAGTTCTGATCATTTCTTTATTTTCTATGTTTTTAATCATGAAGGCATAATTATGTATAATAAGACATCATTGTAAATAGCAGCATCAGTCATTACTTAGCAAGAAACTCTCCTGATATTAATAGGGGGTTAAGAGGGCATAATTTTCACTTTGGAAATGATGGCAATACAATTCAATTTCATCAATATTTATGTAGGATCTGTAGTGTGACCAATATATGATGAGATTGCTACTCAATGTAGAAGATGTATGTAGAAAGTATAGATTTTGGGTTTAATCAGTAATTTAGAAAAGAATGATGTCAGAATCAATGTATACATATGGTTACATAAATTTATATATATATATGTGGCTACATACAGAAGACCTCAAACTGACAGCGATAAAGTACTTGAAACTAACTTAGCAGTGTTAATA
>NW_004955593.1:35893-38406 GCF_000276665.1 Chinchilla lanigera
TTTTTTTTTTAAATTTGTGTTTTTCTAATGGCTGGAGATGTTGAACATTTTTTCAAATGTTTACTGAACATTTGTAATTTTTCTCCTGAGAAATGTCTATTCATTTACATTGCCCATTTTTAATTGATTCTTTTATTTTGGGAGGTCTAATTTTGGGGGTGTTCATATATTCTAGATATGTGTTCTCTGAGGAATACCTAGCAAAATTTTTTTCTTCTTTTCTAGGTTGACTCATCACTCTGTTACTTGCTTCCTTTGATGTACAGAAGTTTTAGATTTGATATAAGCCCATTTATTTATTCTTGCTATTATTTCTTGTGCAATTGGAATTCAGTTCAGAAAGTCCTTGTCTATACCCATGATTTCGAGTTTACCTGTTTAATTTTCCAATAGGAAAATAATAGAAATCTCTGAACAATGCCAATATATATAATACAACTTAGACTCATTATGCTTCTCCCTTGATTAGGAACTTTCCTGTGGCTGGGGCAAAATACCTGGCAACTATAGTTTACAGAGGAGAGATTTATTCTGGTTTCTGGTTTCAGTGAGTTCAGTCTATGGTCACTGACTGCAAGGCATGGAGGGTATGGTAGAGGACAGATACTTAATGCATGGCAGCTGGGAAGCAGAGAAAGAGAGGAAGTAGCTGGGAACAACTTCCTACAATCAGGTCCCAGCTACCAACAGCTCATTCATCTATCAGTTTATCAATGAACTAATTCACTGTTGAGTATCATTCGTCCATAACCTAATCACCTTCCAGAAGCTCCACCTTGAACCCATGAAACTTTTGGGGAGACATTTCAGATACAAACCATAAAAGCCCTGAAAAGACAAATCTTCTCAAAATAAGAGCAGTCTCCTAATGGTGATTAAATTCTCATTGTTTATAACATCCATTGCAAACAGGAAAATAAGAATGAGGCAGAAAGTCAACCACCATATTCCATAATTTTAGGAAGTTTGTCTTTTGATGAGTTCTTAAGTATTCTCATATCTATAGTAAATGAGCGCATGAAATTCTGGGCTCATTCAATCAGTGCCAGGCATGAGGCACTCCCTATGTATTTTCACAATGGTTAGCTTTTGTTAGATTGCTTAGAAAAGCCCTTCAGTTTGTCAATATGGAAAAAGGAGGAGTATTTCCTAAGGACAAATAATGACTATTCTATAGCTGTATAGGAAGAAAGCATGCCTACATAAGACAGAAATATCACTAGATAAAACAAGAGATATAATTATGTTTTGTCACTCAGTATAGTTGAACATAATTGTGACTGCACATTCTACAATCCATGATTAATAAGAATAATTACCACAGGTTATTGTGAAAAGAACTAAACATTTTAATTACATTTGTTTTACACAGTGAACAGTATGATTAGCTATCATCATCATCATGATTATTATTAAACAGATGAAAAAACTGCAGCACAAAAAATTTAAGTTACTTTTATAGAAATATGTATTTAATAAAGGGTAAATCTCAGATGTAAATTCAGGCACTTTGACTCTAGAGCCCCTAATGTCTACCATTGTAGGTTGGTTTGCAATGCTATTAGAGTTTCTAACTGAGCTCTCTGAAGCAATCACAGTCCCCCTTCGATAATCTGGGAGATGTCTCATTTTTTCAATCATTTTATGCCATTAAAAATAGTGATGAAGAATGGAAATCAAGCTGATATTTTATTGCTTAATATAGTCTGCTTTTTATTGTCTATGACTCTTTTTTAATCTCAAAGTAGTTAAGGGAATCAATAGTTTCACAGCCTCTTTCAAATATTTGTGTAAATATAGTGTAGAGTCCCTTTTGAAATCTATATGGCACTGATAGTTGAAACTGAAAAAGAGAGTTTTTTATTTTAAAGAGAAAAAAATAACAATATAACAACAATGAAAACAAAAAGAGAACAATACAAAAACAATAAAAACAAAGCAGGAT
Organism: Chinchilla lanigera; assembly: GCF_000276665.1. Lineage (NCBI taxonomy): Eukaryota > Metazoa > Chordata > Mammalia > Rodentia > Chinchillidae > Chinchilla > Chinchilla lanigera. The sequence continues at coordinate 37,839 of NW_004955593.1, forward strand.
TTCAAAACAAGATGATAGGAATTAAAAATGGTTATTATATTACATGTTGTTACCTTCAATAAAGTTGCTCAGATTACCAGATGTAGGAATACAAGATTGATGAAACAATTAAGGACAATGACAAGTAATAAACAAATTACAAATCATACAGAGCTTCACCAAACAAGATGGTAGGAATTTAGTAATGGTTGTTATATTGCATATTGTTGTCTTCTAAGTAGTTGTTCTGATTACCACATACAAGCATGCAAACCTGGACAAGAGAAAAAAAAAAACTGAAGCATTAACTCTTCCTTTCAATAAACCATTACACATCAGCAATACACTTATCTCAAGTATCCTTGTATTTACATATATATATTTTTATTTTTTTAATTTTAAGGAGAAACTATCAAAAACAAAATGACAAAAACAGAGGCATAAACAAAACAACATAAAAACAATAAAAATGATACAGAATTTCAAAACAAGGTGACAGGAAACCAACAATGGTCATGACATCACATATTGTTATCTTCAAAGTAGTTACTCATATAACCAGATACAGGCATGCAAGACTGATCAAACA
>NW_004955593.1:39575-41310 GCF_000276665.1 Chinchilla lanigera
TCTTCAAGAATTCCACCTACTTTCTCTTCCAGTACATCTAGTTTTTCCATTTTAATATCTAGATCTTTAAGCCATTTTGACTTTATTTTGCTGCATGGTGATAGGCATGGGTCTAGTTTTATTCTTCAGCATGTGGAAAGACATTTTTTCCAGCACCATTTGTTAAAAAGGTTATCTTTCCTCCAGTGAATATGTTTGTCCTCTGTCAAACTTAAGGGGCTGAGTGTGTTTTTGGTTGTGCCTGCATCTTTCTAGTCTGTTCCATTGATCTTCCAGTCTCATTTTTTTTTTCTTGCCATTACCATACTGGTATCATCACAGTAGCTTTGCAGTTTAATTTCAAGTCAGGGATTGTGATAGCTCCTACCTTGCCTTTGTTGCCCGGGATTGCTTTTGCTATTGAGTCTCTTCTGGTTCCAGATAAATTTTAAGAATGTTTTCTCTAGATCTGTGAGGTATATCAATCTTATTTTCATTGGAATTACATTGAATCTACACAACATTTTGGGAGTATGGCCATTTTCACAATGTTGATTTCCCCTATCCATGAGAAAGGAATATCTTTCCATTTTTGAAATTCTCTTTGATCACTTTTTTCACAGTAGTGTAATATTCACTATATAGATATTTTACCTCTTTTGTTAGATTGATTCCTAAGTATTTCAACTTTTTGAGTGCTATTGTGAAAGGTATGGTTTCCCTAAGTTCTCTCTCAGTGTGTTTGTTGTTTGTGTATAGGAATGCTATTGATTTTTGAGTGTTGGCTTTGTATCCAGCTACACTACTGAGTTTGTTTATTCATTCTAGAAGTCTTTTGGTGGAGTTTTTGGGGTCTTCTATGTAGAGTATCATGTCATCTGCGAATACTGACAATTTCTCTTCTTCCTTTCCTATCCTTATTCCTTTTATTTCTGAGAGAGATAATTTGCAACATTCTTAAATCACTCCATTTAGATAGCTTGAATTTTCCAAGCAGTTATATATTCACATTTTTTTCCTTATCAATCCCTGTTGCATTCATGTACTTATTACATTTTTGGGAATACCATTCCATTCTTTGGATTATGTTTTCTTCCATACCAAGTAATCTGTATGTCACTTTTATGCCATGTAATTTACTTCTATATTTGGGTAACTCTATGCCTTAGTTACTTTTCTCTCATTGCTGAGACAAAATACCTGACACCTAAAGAGGAAGGGGACAAGGTTTATTTTGCTCGTGGTTTGTAGAGGTTACACTTCATAAATAGCTGGCTTCAAGGCAGAGTGGCCCAGGCAGAGGGGTAGTTGTTCATGGTGGTGGAAGACAGCAAAAGCAGCAAGCAGGAAAGAAAGATGAACATCTTTCTGCCCCTTACATTTTATCCAGTCTACAAGGATTCAGGTGGAGCCAATCCAATCAGTTGACTGATCCAGAAATCAAGCACCCCTGATCACAGGACCCTTAACCCCAACATTTCATTATGAGGCAGTCACGCACTCTAGATTCAGCTGCCTCCAAAAAACTTTATGACCACATGAGGCTTTGGAGGACATTCAGACAAAAACCGTAACACTCTGTAACTACTGTCTTCTCACTTCTTGTTCTTCCTTTTCGACCTCTACCTGTGTTGATGCTTCTGTCTCCTTTTGTTATGTTTGCCTAACAGTTTAGGACTTCTTTTCCTCTTGTTCATGTTTGCATATGTCTGTTTAGAACTTTGGTTGATATAGTATGGATGCCCTTCCCTCGACT
>NW_004955593.1:42699-49854 GCF_000276665.1 Chinchilla lanigera
ACAGTTTTACTGAGCTGTTAGTTATGCCAATATGCTACTGAGAATGTTTATTCTTTGGATGATGTTTATTGTTAGGCTAAGAGTTTTTTCTTTTTTAAAAAATTATTTACTTATTATCGTAGCTCACTATAGATAAATAGATGGGTATAAGTATATAATATGAATACTCTTCATTTTGTTTATCCTTGGATAGTAATACAGATGTTGGATTAATTAATTTTGAGCCAACGCATGTTGCATTTTTGAAGTGTTTTCTTTTGCATGCTATTTTAAAATGCTGCAATAGCAAGGTGAGATGAAAGGGATAGTTCAGCTCAAATTGCATGCAGCAATTTATTCTAGCATTAGTCAATGTTTTTGCTTCTGGGGTTTGTATAACTTTCACAATTAAGATTCTCTCCACCAAATTATAGGTGTCCTTCGCTATCATGCAGGAATAAAAAGACAAGATATGAAATTGTGGGTCTTTCTGTGAATTTAGTATATGACTTTAAAACTTTCCTTTCAGCCAGAGAGCATTGATATTACTTTAGCTTCCCATTAGATTGTGTATTTACTGCTTCCTTTGCTTTCTTCACCATCTTCAAATGGAAAGAGGAAAGATGCAGATACATACTTCTTTCCTTCATTTCTGGTAGATTATTTTTGTTCTTTTTATGAGGGGCATGATCTCACTCTGTACTCTAAACTGGCCTCTAACTATGTAGCCCAGGCTGTTCTTGAACCTAAGATTCTCCTGCTTCAGCCTCCCAAATGCTGTGATAGCAAGTATGTAACACCAGGCCTTGCTTGATTTGGAAGTATTTTAAATTACTTATATGACTACTGGAGACTACAATGGGTTTAAAAAAGTTTAGTAATGAAGAACGTTTCTACTCCCCCTCCATAACCCATATCTATGGCTAATATTATTTCTTTCTTTTTTCTTCTTCTCTCCTAATTATCTAGTTTTTTTAAAAACTGCTATACTCTTGTTTTATTTATATTTTTTTATTTTTTTTGGTTTTTCTCCGGTACCGGGAACCAAACTCACGACCCTGCGCTTGCCAGGCAGGCGCTTTTGCCGCTGAGCTAAATCCCCAGCCCCTAAACTGCTATACTCTTTTAAAATATTCCTTTAGGTACTTAGGGAGAATTCAGTGTATAAGGTCTTCTATTAATGTTTTATTTATAAATGTTTTGACTATAAATTTTAATTATAAATGTTATAATTATAAATTAATTGTTCACAATTATATTAATTTTAATTATCTGGATATGTTTGTGCAAAATTTCTGTGTGGCAAAAATTATAATTATTTCAAGATTTACCTAAAAGTATGCCTATAAAGACAATGAGTGTAGCCTTTTCCTGGGCACATAGGGAGAACAGAGACTGTCAAGGAGGTTGGCGGTGATGGAGCAGTGAGAGATCAATAACGGGTGGACTGTAAAGATGAAGCATTTTATATGATTACTATTTCGGAGGGTAGACAACTCAAAATGCTCACAAATTCTTCAAAAGTGGTTGATTAAAGTAGTCAAAGATATTATGATTAAAAGTCTAATCACTGAATATAGAACCTGGGTTAAAAAAAGCATTCTCATATATATCTAAATCACACATAATGAAGGCAATACTGAGAATGGAGAGAAACATTATGACCCATGTGCCAAAGTCTTTTAAAAGTTATGGATGTAATAAAAGCCATGTATGGCAAAGCAATAGCCATCATCATAGTAAATGGTCAAAAATTGAAAGCTTTCACTCTAAACTCAGGAACAAGACAAGGATCTCCTTTATCACCACTCCTATTCAACATAGTTCTAGAAACATTAGCCAGAGCAATTAGACAAGAAAAAGAGATTAAAGGGAATAAGGATAGGAAAGGAAAATTTAAATTATTATTTGTAGATGACATGATACTCTACATATAAAACCCCCAGCATCCCACCAAAAGATTTCTAGAATTAATAACCAAATTCAGTCATATAACTGGCTAAAAAGTCCACACTCAGAAATCAATCACATTCCTGTACATAAATAATAAACTTTCTGAGGGAAAAATTAGGAAAACAACATCTTTCACAACAACAGTACAAAAATGAAATACCTAGAAATTGATATAATGAAGAATGTACAAGACCTCTACATTGAAAACTACCATACTCTGAAAAAGGATAGTAAAGAAGATATCAGAAAATGGAAAGCTATCCTTTGCTTTTGGGTAGGAAGAACCAACATAGTGAAAATAGTCATACTACCAAAATTGTTATGAAGATTTCAATAAAATCCTGCTCAAAATAACAATAGCATACTTACAGGATTAGAGAAAACCACACTAAAATTTATTTGGAACCAGAAGAAACCTAGAATAGCAAAGGCAGTTCTGGGCACACAAAGGCAACACAGGAAGCATCACAGTCCCTAACATGAAATTATATTACAAAGCTACATGATAAAACCAGCATGGTACTGCAGAAAAAAATCCAAACATACTTGAGGATGAATGGAACAGATTAGAAGATGCTGAAACAACTCCAAAAACACTCAGACACTTTGTGTTCTGCCAAGGGACCAAACACCTTCACTAGAAGAGAGATAGCCTCTATATTAAATGGCACTGGAAAAAATGGCTTTTCGCATGTCAGTGGCTAAAACTATACCCATGTCTCTCACCATCCACTACATTAAAATAAAAATGAGTCATAGATCTGCATATGAAAACAGAAACACTAAATCTACATAAAGATAGAATAGGTAGGATTCTTGAAGACATAGGTATGAGCAAAGATATCATGGACAGAACCCTGATTGCACTGGAAATATTATACAGAATCAACAACTTGGATCTCATCTTACTAAAAAGCCTTAGAACAGCAAAAGGAATCATCAACAGAGTGAAGAGATAACACACAGAGTTAGAAAAAATGTTTGCCAACTGTCCCTTAGACAAAGCACTACTATCTAGAATATATAAACATTTTTTAAAAAATCAGACCCCCCAAATTTAAAGACACAATCCAAACACAAGCATCTCGGGGCTGGGGATTTAGCTCAGAGGCACAGTGCTTGCCTGGCAAGCACAAGGTCGTGAGTTCAATTTCCAGTACCGTGAAAAACAAACAAAAACAAACAAACAAACAAAAAAACTAAGCATCTGAAATGAATAGACACTTCTCAGATGAAAAGTAGAAATGACAAATAAATATAGAACACAATGTTCAATGTCACTGGTCATTCAAGAGATGCAAATTAAAACAATGGTGAGATTCCATCTCACCCCAGAAAGAGTGGCTAGAAATCAACTAAAAAGAAATGCTGGCAGGTTGGTAGGGCAAAGGGAACCCTTCTCCACTCTTGGTGGGAGTGCAGAGTGGTGCACACACTGTGGAAATCAGTGTGGAGATTTCTCAAAAAACTAAAACTAGAGGCTTCATTTGACCCAGCTATTCCACTTCTTGGTATCTTCCTAAAATAATTAAAAGCACCATGCCACAGTGAAACATGAACACCCATGTTTATAGCAGCACAGTTTGTAATAGCTACATCATGGAAAAACCCCAAATGCCCATCAATGAAACAATGGATAAAGAAAATGTATCTTTAATACAATAGAGTACTACTCAGCCATGAAGAAAAATAAACTTGAGACATTTATAGGTAAATGGATGGACCTTGAAACCATACTCACACAAAATAAATTGGACACACATGTGTAAGTATAGCATTGTTTCTCTAGTGTGAGAAAGCAAGTGTGTATAAAGCCCAAAATGCATAATGGATATTGGGCAATAGGAAGAAAATCTTCACATCGGAATGGGAAATAGGGAGGGGTGAAAGAAAAAGGAAGCAAGGGCAAAGAAATGAAATGAGAAGAGAAGGAAAAAATGGAAACAAACTTTTGTAGCTGAGGAGCAAAAGACGGGTTGAACGGAGGTTAGGGAAATGAGAACAAAAGAAACATCAAGATATATCAAGTACAAGGACAAATTCTTTATGATGAATGTGATCATTCTGTATATCTAATATGTCCCAATAAGCTTAATTAAAAATTATAAAAATTTATGGACATTTCAGAAAGTATAAATAAGTAATAAGATTGAAGACAAACAAAAATGAGATATTAATTGTTATAAATTGGTTGTCTGTAGAATCACGTGTAATATTTTATTAAAAGTGAAGATATTCATTTGGTTCAAATGGGTATTTACAAATTTTCAGTGCTAATGTACATTGTGCTGCTGTAACTTGTCTTCTGACCACTTGAGTTGAATTCTAAAGTAGAAAATTAGTGCTGGGCAGTGAAAAGAATGCTGACTCCCTCCTGTCTTGACTGGTCTGTTCTCAAGTGAGGTATATGGGAAACTGTGTCTTTGCCAAAGAACTGGGTTATGGTCAAATCTCGTTCTTTAAAGCAGTTTCCATATAATGTGTCTTCTAGAAACATGACTTTCTGTAAATCAGAATCTTACTTTCAGAGTTTTTATTTCACTGTGCTTATTGTGCCTCACCCTCCCTTAAGTAAGGACAATCATATCCTGGGGGGAAACAAGGTTGGATTGTCCATTCTGAAGATATTATCTCAGGGTTATGCATTAGTGCTCACTGTTTTGTGTTAAGGATTCCTGATGTCTCCGTGGGACGTCAGAAACACCGAGTGTGGTTTACTGGAATACATTCATGTCTTTGCCAAGCCACATCATCTTCATGCAATCAAAATTTATACTACACCGTCTTTGTAGAAGGGCTTCTACAAAGACAGGTGGATTTATATTCCAAAAGGTGGGAATAACAACTCAGGATTTTTTCCATCTCCATCCCCATAAAGCAAATTTTTCCTCCTTTTCTCAGGAAAAAAGAAGAAAATTACATCCTGCTCCAGTATGCGAGCAGAAAAAGTACTTTTTTTCTCCATTCTTTGTCTATTGTAATGATTATTAAATTTGTAAATACAAGACATTTAATTTGGTTTTCTTCAAAATAAGATTCAGAGTGTGACAAGCAATGTGATCAGTATTTGCATTTTAAGTGAATGATAATATGGGAATTTAGTACTAAGAATGGATGACTTAATCCATTAAGTATTAAGGATGAAATTAATAAAGATGATTATTAAAAGTGTAGCCGTTGGTTTGACTCTCACTTTACAGATATGTGTGTATGACTGAACTAGCCTAAACAGTGTCTGTGCCTTTGACTGATTATTATGAAAACCTTTGTGAAACTGAATTTTACATGGACATACAAATGAGTGCCTTTATAACATGCATTCCATAAACATTTTATGAGTATTCCTTATCAATTTATCCCTTTGAATTTTTTCTGTGTTTATAAGTTTTTAATGTCAGAGTTGAAAATAATCTTCATGGAATGTTGTTACAACATGAAAACTGAAATATGACTACATATAATTCTACTACATCTAAAAAACTGTGTAGAAGTCTGTGTACCCAAATGTTACCAATGAGAAAGTAGAAGTAGTGAGAGATCCAGGTGTCATAAATGACAGCAATGAAACTTGATTACTTTCTTAATACTACCCTTGCTCTATGAATGCATTGAAAAATCAGAAGTGTTCATAATTCACATAGATGTTGTATTGTTTTTTAATTTAGTACCAAATATATTTTAATGAAGTATATTTATGAACATTTCAACAACAGTAATATATTTTATGACATTCTGGACTCCTACTTATAATTCCATTTGGCCTTTCACAACAATTACATACAGCAGTCATTAAAAATATTTTATATCTTTATGATTTCTGAGCCGTTTTACTTTTGGGGGAAATAGGTCACACAAAAATAGTTGCAATCCTTGAAGTACATACAAACTAATTGGTAGACTTGTACAAGACCATTGTATGGTGTAGACCAAAAATCAAATTTGAAAAAGAAAACAAAACAAAAAACTAATGAAAATTCACTAGGTAAAAATATGCAGAAAATATACAAGTTTGATAAATGTAAAAATTGGCGGTTACCTTAACAGACAGTTAATAAGAGTGTATCAGCCACATAAAGTGCCTTAATTTTGTATTAGCACAACGTTTCCTAGAATATTAAATAGTAGAGATTTAAGATGTCAGTCTTAAATTTATTTCCCATGGCAAATGACTACTGATGTTTAATACTTGTCCACAACTTTATATTGTACAATTCAGCCGTGCACTTAATAGATTTTCTCTGTTATGTACACCTTTGAAAAGAAGGAATCACCTGGATGAGTTGCTATGCCAATGCTACGTCCTGGTATTGAATGTTGCCAATGAGAACACACAACTATAAAATATTCACAATTTCATGGAATGGCTTTAATTTTTAAAAGATCATGGATATTTTGTTTTCGATTCAGCATAGAAAGTGTATTATATTCCTATTTATAAAGAGGTGGAAATCAAGTAAACAAAGTTAACAAACATTCACAGAGCTTTACTAGAGACAGTATTTTGTATGGTAAGGGGACCTAAGAGTAATATAACTTTGTGCTTAAAAACTGGGAATTTTAAGGGAAAAATTATGTGTATATATGTACACAAGATAGCTAAGATAATTGTACTACTAATTCCCATTTGTTTATTGAAAGGAACAGTTAATGTTTAATTGTTTGATCAATCTTACATGATTATATCTGGTTATCTGAGTAACCAATCTGAAGATAATAGGTAATACAACAACCATTGTTAAGTTCCTATCACCTTGTTTGAAACTCTGAATCATTTTTATTGTTTTTGTGTTTTTTTATATTTTTGTATTTGTAAATTTGTTTTTGTTCTTTTCTCTTTAAAATAAAAAATAAATTAAAACTGGGAATTTTTCTGCCTTTTAGGGTACTTCTATTCATAAGCAATTGGATAAGAAAAAGTAGTTTTAAATGTAGGAAATCAATTTATATGACATGTAAATTCCCATGATAATAAATTAAATCTGTATAATGCGAAGTTAGGTGGCATAAAGTTACTTGGGTAAAAAGGACTTTTTCAACAAAATTTTTACTCAGCCAGTTTCAATCTGCTAGATTTGTTTTAGCCATCTACCTTGGTAACTCTAAAATGGCCACTGAAGTCTTCACTTTATAAAGCTATTCATGTGACAGAATAAAAAGGTTTTCTTCTTGTGCTTATCCCTTTCCCAAAGTCAAACAGTTCCAAACAGGACCATAAACATTTCC
>NW_004955593.1:54798-63318 GCF_000276665.1 Chinchilla lanigera
TAGAACCAATTAATCTAGAAGCAGTTAATCTAGAGTAACCATCTCCAAATCAGTTAATCTAGAATTGGTTAATTTGTAATAAAAATTCTAGAATCATTCTAAAGTCAGTTCATTTGGATAAAAAACCCTGGACTCATTTAATGTAGAATAAGTTCCTCTTTAATGAAAAATCTAGAATCAGTTCCTCTAGAATAAAACATCACTGCCCAGCTAGTTCAGTTGATATAGTATGACACTCTTAGAATAAAAACATCTAGAATTAATTAAACTAGACTGAGTTAATCTAGAATAAAACATCTACAATCAAGCAATCTAGAATCAGTTCATTTAGAGTAAAAATCTCTACAGTCAATTTTTCTAGAATTAGTTAATCTGGAAAAGAAACCTTACCATCAATTAATCTAGAATCATTTGATCAAGAATACAAAAACTCTACACTCTTAATCCAGAATCAGTTAATGTGCATTAAAAATTTCTAGAATCAATTATTCTGAAATAATTTAATCTGGAATAAATATCTCTGCAATCAATCAATCTACATTAATCCAGAATGAAAAAATATAAATCCATTCATCTATAATAAAATATTTACAATCAATTAAACTAGAATCAGTTCATGTGGAATAAGAAACTGTAGAATCAATTAATATAGAATTAGTTTATCTAGAAATAAATTCTAGAATCACTTACTCTAGAAACAATCTGGAATAAAAACTACAATCAATTAATCTAGAATCAATTAATCTGGATGAAAAACTCTAGAATCAATTCCTCTGAAATCAGTTAATCTGGAATAAATAGTTCTAAAAGCAGGTAATCTATAATCAGTTTATCTAGAATGAAATTCTAGAATCAATTTATCTAGAATCAGGTAAACTAGGAAAATGCTAGAGTCAATTAATCTTGAATCAGTTAATGTAGAGTAAATAAAATCTAGACTCAATTAATCTAGAATCATTTACTCTACAATAAGAACATTAGAATCAATTACTCTAAAATCAGTTAATCTACAGTAGAACTCTAGAATCAATTTATCTAAAATCAGTTCATCTAGAATAAAAAAAACTCTGGAGTCATTAAATCTAGAATCAACTCCCTCTATAATGAAACATCTTGAAACAATCTAGAATCAGTTCCTCTAATATAAAAAATCTCAAATCAGTTAAACTAGAATCAGTTCATCTATAATAAAAAACTCTAGTATCAACTTTCTAGAATTAATGTAAAATAAAATCTTTAGAATCAATTACTCAAAAAATCAGTTGCTCTGAAATAAATATCTCTAGAATCAATTAACATAGAATCAATTTAATCTAGAATTAGAAACTCTACAATCAATGTATCTAGAATCTATTAATCTAGAATAAAATCTCTAGAGTCAATTAACATCACATCAGTTAATCTAGAATAAAAGCTCTACAATCAATTAATCTAGAATCAGTTAATCTAGATTTAAAACTCTAGAATCCAATTTAAAAACTCTAGAATCAATAAATCTTCAATCCATTAACCTAGAGTTTAAAAAATTCAAATCAATTTATCTTCAATCATCATTGATTCTCTCCCCCAAAAAGACTATGGGGAAATAGTGCAAGTGATCTATGGCTACCTGAGTGGTTACAGTTGTCATGACTCTTTGTCATCCACTGTTCTGAGGTAGATTCTTTTCAGCCCTCACACTATATCACTGATGATGAACATTTTGGAGAGATTGTTCTTGATTTTTGTGCCAATGTCACATGTGTTCAACAGATAAAGAATCTAGGTCTTGTCAAGAGTCCTGGTAAGTTTTGGGGGTCTTCTATGTAAAGTATTATCTTATCTGCAAATCTTTTCATATCCATATTCTTTCTGTTTTTTTCTCTTGCTTAAATGCTCTGGCTAATGTTTCCAGAATTATACTGAATAAAAGTGATGACAGTGAATATCCTTGTCTTGTTCCTGTTTTTAGAGTGAAATATTTCAGTTTTTGTCCATTGAGTGTCATATTGGCTGTTGGTTTGTCATAGATTGCTTTTGTTAGATTGAGATAGAGATACTCTGTTCTAATTTTCTGCAGATTTTTTTTTTAATCACGAATGAGTGTTGGACTATGCCAAGTGATTTTTTTTGCATCTATTGAGATGATCAAGTGGTTTTTGTCCTTGGCTGTATTGATATGGTGAATTACATTTATTGATTTGTTTATGTTGAACCATCCCTACATTTCTAGGATGAGTCCTACTTGATTATGGTGTATAATCCTCTTAATGAAAGGTTGCATTCTTTTTGCCAGTATTTTATTGAGGATTTTGCATCTATGTTCATTAGAGGGATTGTCCTATAGTTCTCTTTTTTGGGTGGCTACTTCTCTGGTTTGGGTATCAAGGTAATACTTGCTGCCAGGAATGAATGTGGAAGTATTGCTTCATTTTAAATTTCATTAGAGAGTATGAGAAACAGTACCACTAGGGCTTCTCTAAATTACTTCTACATTTAATTCTACATTAATTTCCAGATTAAATTTTAGATTAATTAATTCTAGATTTATTTGATTCCAGATGAATTGGTTCCAGATGAATTGATTCTAGATAAATTGATTCTAGACTATTTCTAGGTAAATTGATTCTAGATGAATTGATTCTGGATTAATTGATTCCAGATTAGCTTCGTTCTAGATTAAATTCTAGATTAATGCACACTGGAATAATTATAGATGAATTCTAATTCTACTCAAGATTAATTCAATTCTAGCTGAATTGATTCTAGATTACATGATTCTAGATGAAGCAAATCTAGATTAGTTCTAGATTAATTTAGTCTAGATTAATTGAGAGGAGTTGAATTAATTCTAGATTAATTCTAGTTGATTAATTCTAAGTTAGTTTGACTCTAGTTGTATTTATACTGGGTAAATTGAATCTAGATTATTTTACTCTCTATTAATTCTAAATTAATTTGATTCTAGCTGTATTGATTCTAGATTAATTTAATTCTACATAGATTGATTCTAGATTAATTCAAGTTTAATTGATCCTAGACAAATGGATTCTTGATGAACTCTAGATGATTAGTGCTAGATTAATTTGATATTATATTAATTAATTCCAGATTATTTTTTCTAAATTAACTTATTCTAGATTATCTTGATTCTAGATGAATTCCAGATGCATCGAGACTAGTTGAACTGATTCTCAATGAATTGATTCTAGATGATTCCAAATTAAGTGATTGTAGATTAATCCTATATAAATTTGATGTTAGATGAATTGACTCTAGATTAACTGTACATTAACTGAGCCTAGATTAATTCTAGATTACTTACATTTCAATGAATTCTAAAAGAATTGACGTTAGATGACTCCAGATTACTTCTCAATGAATTTGGTTCAAGATTAATAGATTCCAGATTAATTCAGATTAAGGAATTCTAGAGTAAATAATTCAAGATTAATTCAGTGCAAGATTAAGTGATTCTAGATTAATTTTCAGATTAAGGAATTCTAGAGTAAATCTAGATTCATGAAATTCATAATGAATTGATTCTAGGTTAATTTTCAGGATAAAAATTCTAGAGTAATTAATTCTAGATCAATTCAAGATGAATTGATTCTAGATAAATTAATTCTAGATTAATACTAGAGAAATTCTAGATTAATTTGATTCTAGATTAATTTCTGCATTAAGTTTCAGATTAATACTAGATTAATTTACTCTAGATCAATTCAAATCTAGATTTGTCCTGGTCTGGACCAAGAATCAAAAATTGAGTCTCGGGGACATCCTTGCTCATGTCCTTTGTTACTTGAGAAACAGTATTGTAGCAGGATCAATGAGTTTAACTCTTAGACTCTTATCTATATATCTAGTACTTTGAAATATAAAGTATAACTAGAGGACTGTTATTTCTTACTAACTGTGGTTATTTTGGTAGGTGAATCACTGTAGAATGTTAACAGACAACAGTTATAATTTATAAAGAAAACCTGCAAACATCTGTATCTAGTACATAAGAAGCTCTTATCTAATTTGCTGTCCTTCAATGGCATGTCAGTGGAGAAATTTTTGACATTGTCTGGACTGTTTAATACCTAAGCATCTCTACGTTTAATAACACATGTATAACAAAAACATCAGAGAAGCCTTTCTTTTTAAAAAAATATTTTTGACAGGTGGTCTCATGTTGATTTAACATGTATCTCTTAAGAGAGGTAGGTGGAGCACAAGAAAAAGGCAGATATCTGAATCTGAAAGAAAAAACTTATCACTATCCATAATCCCAGTTTTACATTTTCAAAGACCTGTACATTTGGAAGCCATGAATATATTTAATAGACCATGAGATTGGTGATAAAAAATTGTCATAGCTAAGGGGCAAGTTTGTTTTTTTAATGTAGTTTTGTACCAAGCATCTTTTAATGAGGTCTTAGTGTTTGTTTTATTTATAGAAAACTTTGCCTTTCATTGATGACCAATGTAAATATAGCCATTGTACCCAGACAACAATATGTATTATAAAACCAAATCTAACATCATTTTGACCAGTTGGTAACTGGAATGGAAGCATGCTTTTAATTTTGACAAAATTTTCCTATAAGCCAATTTAAGTTATAGACAAGTGTTTCAGAATTGTAAAAGGCAAAAAGAAGAAAAATTGTGTTTTGATCTCAAATAAAAAAGCTCTAAATATGTTATAAACACATGCAAAACAATTTACCTTTAAAACCAGAGTGCATTTTGATATACTTGGCCAAGTGGAATTAAAATTCTTTTACAAAATTTTAAGTTTAAAATTATAAATGGACAGGTAAGAACTTTTTGTAGGCCAATTAACAGAGATCTCTTATAATTAGAATCAGAAAGAATAAAACATTTTACACCTGTGAAAATGAAGAGTTTTTAAGATGGGCCCTAGACCAAAGAGGTCTTTGAGACATTTTGGATTTTTATCCTGTCACCTAGGTAAGTTTTCTTTATGAAGTGCTGGCTAGACTATTGAAATCTATTATAAAAATATGTTTCCCTAGGTATCTGTAATACACTTAAGAAACTCACTGATTAGAATCCAGTTAGAGTGCCAGTTATTAGAGACCTTTTCTAATAAGGGATCCCTGCACCAAATCCCTTATCTCCTGCCTGGAGTTCCAGTGCATGGTGGGAAGAAAGAGAGCAAGAAACAAACTAGAGGTGCAGGCAGGGATCTGGGCTCACCAGTTGCTCTCTAGGAGCAAAAGACCATGAAGCACCCTGGCTCTTGGTATTTATTCATTATACCTGAGCCAGTGAGTGAAAGGCAGTGAGTGTTTCTGGGAATGGTAGTGGTAACTAGGGTGGGCTAGGAAGATCAAAACAGTTTTGCGAGGACAAGGTCCAGGACAAGACAGGGGTCAATCAGGAAACTGTATCTTCCCCAGATATCTTCAGCAGGTCTTATCTTGCCTTGTGAGCTCCACAGCAGTCTTTAGTCCTAGGGTTTCCAACTGTGACCAGAAAAGAGCAAATGTTCCGTGTTCTAATCTGGCTCAAGGGCAGGAAGAAAATGAGCTAGGACAGCCCCTAGACTCAATTTATAATTTGTGGTCCCCACCATAGATTAATTACTTTCTAAGGGAACTGATTCTAGATGAACTAATTCTAAATTAATTCTAGATCAATCTATTACAAATTAATTCTAGCATAGATGAATTGATTCTAGACTATTTTTAGATGAATTGATATTGGACCAATTCTGGATCAATTTGATTTTGACTGAAATGATTTGGAGAAATTGATTCTAGGTTAATTATAGATGATTGAGTGCAGGTCAATTTGATTGCACATTGATTCTGAATGAATTCATTCTAAATTATTCTACATAAAAATTAATTCTAGATTAATTTGATTCTAAATAAATTGAATCCAGATGAATTGATTTTAGATTAATTGATTCTAGGTTAATTCTAGAATACTTTCATTTAAATCAATACTAGGTGAATTGACTCTACTAGAACTGATTGTATTTTTGTTTTTGTTTTTGTTTTTTTTTCCAGTACCGGGAATCAAACTCATGACCTTGCACTTGCCAGGTAGGTGCTGTGCTGCTGAGCTAAATCCCGAGCCCTACATGTTTTTCTTCTTTTCATTTCTTTTTTCCCTCCAGTACCTGGAATCAAACTCATGACCTCGGGGTTGCCAGGCAGGTGCTGTGCCACTGAGCTAAATCCCCAGCCCTGGAACTGATTCTAGATGAATGGATACTGATTAATGCTAGGTAAATTTGATTGAGGGTTAATTGAATCTAGACTAATTTTTTGATTAATTAATTATAGAATATATAATTCAAAGTCAATTCAATTATGGATTAATGTAATGATAGATGAATTGATTCAAGATTAAATAATTCTACATTAATTGATTCTAGATTAAATCTACATGAAATAGATCTAGATTTATTGACTCTAGATCAATTCATAACAGATCAACTGATTCTAAATTAATTTTCAACTAATTTGATCCTAGATGGATTGATCATAACTGAATTAATTCTACATTAATTTGATAATAGAATAAATGATTATAGGTTCCTTTTGGTTTAATTCTAGAATACTTATCTTTAGATCAGTTCAGGTATAGATTAATTTGATTCCAGATTGAATGATTTTAGATAAATCGATCCTAGAAAAATTGATTGTAGATTAATTCTACATTGATTTGATTACACAACAATAGATTCTAGGTGTTTTAATACATGATGAATTTTACAATCATTTGGTTCTATACAAATTGTAGGTTAATTCTAGATGAATTAATTCTAGATGAATTACTTCTAGATGAATTGAAGATGAATTGATTCTACATTATTAGATTCCAGATTAACTTATTTGAGTTTAATTCATTCTAGATTTTTCTAGTTTAATTGATTCTAGATTATTGATTCTATGTGTATTTATTCTAGATAAACTGATTCTAGGTTAATTTTACCTAGAGATTTTTAAAAATTTTTTTTGGACATACAGTTTTTATTCTCAATAAAAAGAATCTAGATTAATTGATTTTAGAGTTTATTCAAGATGAACTGATTCTACATTGAGTGTAGATGCTTTTATTCTAGAGGAAGTGATTCTAGATTACTTGATTCCAGTATTTTTTATTTTAGATGTACTGATTCTAGAATAATTGTTTCCAGAGTTTTTATTCTAGATGAACTGATTCAAGATCAATGGATTCTAGATATTTTATTCCAGATTAACTGATTCTAGAATAATTGATTCTAGAGCTTTTATTTCAGATGAAGTGATTGTACATTAATTGACTCTGGATTAACTGATTCTAGATTAATAGTTAACAAGTTTTTATTCTGGATTAACTGATTCTAGAGTTATTAATTCTAGAGTTTTTATTCAGATTAACTAATTCTAGAGTACTTTATTCTGCATGAACTGATTCTAAATTAATTCATTCTACATTTTTATTGCAGATTAATTGAATCTAGAATAATTGATTCTAGAGATTTCCACTCTAGATGAACTGATTCTACATTAATTGATGCTAGTATTTTTATTCCAGATGAACTGATTCTAGAATAATGGATTCTATATGAAATGATTCTATTTTCATGGATTATACAGTTTTTATCCTATTTTGATTCCAAATTTATTGATTCTAGAGTTTTTTCTTCTAGATGAACTGATTCTATAATAGTTGATTCTACTGGTACCAGGAATTGAACTCATGACCTTGCGCTTGCCAGGTAGGCACCTGTGCCACTGAGCTAAATCCCCAGCCAATAGTAGACTCTAGATTTTATTATTCTAGACTTTTAAAATTCGAGATTAAACTGATTCTAGATTGCAACATCCTAGAATTTTTAAACATGAACTCTTTTCAGATTAATGGATTCTAGATTAACTGACTCTAGAAAGGTTCTCCAGTTTTCATTCTAGATTAACTGATTCTAGAATAAAGGATTATACAGTTTTTATTCAAAATGAGTTGATTCTAGATTGATTATAAATTTTTTTTATTCTGGATGAACTGAATGAAGATTGATTTTAGAGTTTTTATTCTACGTCAACTGATTCTAGATTCATTGATTCTAGAATTTTTATCCCAGATGAATTGATTATAGATTGATTCTAGAGCTGTACATTCCCAATTTATTGATTCTAGATTAATTGACACTACAGATCATCCAGATTAATTGATTCAAGATTGAGTGACTCTAGGGTTTTTTATTCCAGACTAACTGACTCTTGAGTAACTGATTCTAGCTTCTTTTACTCCACATTACCTAATTCTAGAGCAATTGATTCTAGATATTTTATTGTAGATTAAATGTACAAAAATTTATTCTAGCATTTTACTGTAGATTTCCTAATTAAAAATTCATTTATTCTACATTTTTTATTCCAGATAAAATGATTCTAGAGTAATTGATTCTAGGAGTATTTATCTACATGAATTATTTCCAGCTGAATAGATTTTAGATTAACAGATTCTACATTGATTCTACAGTTTTTTATTTCAGATTAAGTGATTGTAAAATAAGTAATTCTAGAATTT
>NW_004955593.1:64557-66465 GCF_000276665.1 Chinchilla lanigera
AGAAAAATTCATTCCACATTTTTTGAATTCAGATGTATTTATTCTACATTAATTGATTGTAGGTTAATTGATTCTAGATGAATTGATTCTAGATGTTTTTATTCTAGAGGAACTGATTCCAGATTAATTGATTCCAGATGTACTGATTCCAGATAATTGATTCTAGAAATATTTATTTCACATTAGCTGACTCTAGATTAAGTGATTCAAGGGTGTTTTATTATACACTAACTCTACAGTAAGTGATTCTATATTTTTCATTCCAGATTAACTGATTCTTGAATAACTGATTCTCGAAGAATTGATTCTAGATTGACTGATTCTACATTAATTGATTCTAGAGGTATTTATTCCAGATTAACTGATTCTACAATAATTAATTCTAGAGATTTTATTCTAAATGAACTGATTCAAGATTAATTGATTCTAGATTAATTGATTCTTGATTAACTGATTTTACAGGTTTTATTCTTGATTAACTGATTTTTGATGAAAGGATTCTACATTTTTTATTCTAGATGAACTAATTCTAGATAATTTGACTCTAGACCTTTTTTCAAAATGAACTGATTCTAAGTGAATTGCAAGTGTTTTTATTCTAGCTGAACTGATTCTAGATTGATTGATTTTAAATGTTTCATTCTGGATTTAGATTAATTGATTACTCATTCTGGATTTAGATTAATTGATCCTAGTGTTCTAACTGTAGATAAAATGTAGATTAATTGATTCTAGAGATTTTTAATCCAGAAGAATTGATTCTCAATTAACTGATTGTAGTTCTTATTCCAGATTAACTGAATCTAGAATAATTGATTCTCAATTTTTTTATTCCAGATGAGCTGATTCTAGAAAAATTGGTTCTAGACTTTTTATTCTAGATGAATTGAGTCTAGATTAACTCATTCTAAAGGTTTTTATTCTAAATTATTTTCTAAATTAAAATCTAGATTAATTATTCCTTGATCAATATTTTCTTGGTCAATGTAATTCTATATTAGTTTGAATCTAGATGAAATGATTCTTGACTCAGTCTAGATAAATCCTAGATTAATTATGTAAAGATGAGTTCATTCTAGATAAATTCTAGATTAATTTGATTCCAAATTAATTAATTCTAGGTTAATTTATATTGCATATGTCTATTCAGTTGAATTGAAAATAGTTGATTCTAGGGAACTGATTCTAGATATGTTTCAGATTATTGTGATTCTGAATGGATGGATTCTAGATCAATTTTAGATTCATTTCATTCTAGATGTTTTGACTAAGTAAATTTTAGATTAATTAGATAATGGATGAATTGATTCTAGATGAACAGATTCTAGATTAACTGATTCTAAATTATTTCTAGATTACTTTGATTCCAAATGAGTACTAGATGAAATGATTTTAGTGGAACTCCTTCTAGATATATTAATTCTACAGGATTCTGGATGAATTAATTCTGGATCAATTGATTCTAAATTACTTCTAGCTTAATTTGACCTTAAATGTATTGATTCTAGATGAATTTCATATTAATCGGATTCCCCAAAAATTGATTCTATATTAATAGCAGATTAATTGATTCTAGTTGAATGCATTTTACAGAAGTTGATTCTAGGTAAATTATAAATGAATAAATTCCATGTTAACTTATTCTAAATTCATTCATAGATTAAATTGTAGTTTAAATATTTCTAGATAAATTCAAGTGTAGATCAATTTGATTCTGTTTGATTTGTTTCTAGGTTGATTATAGATGAATTAATTGAATTGATTCTAGATGCAATCTATGTGAATAATGATCCTTTAATTTGATACTAGAGGAATTAATTCTAAATTACCTGATTCTAGGGTAACTGATTCTTGGTTTATTCTAGATTAATTTGATTCAAAATGCAATTTGAATGAATTCATTCTAGT
>NW_004955593.1:89503-96428 GCF_000276665.1 Chinchilla lanigera
TCCCACTGCTAATCTAGAGGGGAGGAGAAGAAGTAGTGTCACTTCAGTCTATATGTTGAGATCAAAAGGAACTAGAAAGTGATAATCTAATGATGGGAGCTAGGGTCAAGGAAAACTTGTAGCCGTTGAAGCAAATATCACTTGATGCTAGGAAGAAAAACAATTGTAGGCACTCCCATCTTCTCACCATCTTAACTCCTATTGGTGCCTGTAGATGGGTGGATCAACTTGCCATCAAGAAGATGGAGAGGCAGGGCCTAAAACTCAGGTCCTGTAGAGTAACAACAGAGAAGAGTGACGCACAATCGATCTGAGGACTAATAGGTCAGTGGCTGGCATACCACAGTGTCAGACTGAGTAAAGAAAAATGATTCAGAAGTTGACAGAGGAACATAACTCATAAAAATAATCATTAGTCTTTTATGATAAAAATATACTTTTTTCAAACTGTAAAATACAGCCACAAAAGACTCTACAGTGAAACAGTAGAACACATGAAAGACTTGAAAATATTCATTTAAAAAATTTTAAATTATTATAGTACATGTTTGGAGGACATGATCTTCACATTCATTTTACGAAGTGCGCAAATGAACTTAATATTAGGTCAGAAAAGAACTGTGGTGAAACCGACAAAATAATTAGCTGCGAGAAAAGTTACAGTGGAAGTTTATTGATTCCAGGGACTATACAGGTGGGTCACAGGAATCCAGCAGTCAGGCCAGAATGGAGAAAGAAGCAGGCTGTTTTTTAGGGTGGAGGAGCCAGAGGAGGTGTCCAACTAGCAGGGTACGGGTCTGGTGGGGTCCTGTGTGCCAGTGATCTCCCTCCTATCAGACTCTTTTTGGTAGATATTGTTGCTAGGGCTCTGTGAGTTACTGGGGTCTGTAGCTGGAGTTGCTGCTGTACCTTCTGGCAAGAAAGAAGATCTTGTGATTAGGCCTGGGGTGTAGACAGGATGCAAAGCCCTAGGTGCTGTTTATGTGGAAGGAACTCTGTCTCCTGGAGGAAGGAATGCTGGGTTTAGCCTCACACTTAACATATCTAGGTGCTTTTTGCTCCCTTCACTTCCCTTCCCCTCCCCAACCAACTCCCTCCCTCTGTCTTTAGATCCATCATCCCCTTGTTCATTATCATTATTATTATTTCTGTTGTTCAGTTCATGTTTGTTACCAGATTTGAAAACGTTTATGCTAATATTGAGAAATTCAGATAGAAGGGATCAATACAGCTAGTCAACATTTTAGACAGGTTTGGGCCTGCTTAGGGTCCTATGGCCATAGACTAGTCAATATTTTAAAAGGATAATATAGGAACTTATTAAAAAATAAGATCATGGATAATTTTAAAGTATTTAAAATAGTAAAAGAGACATTGCTGTTAATCCCCTGCAAAATGCTTCTCCCCAGTTTGAATTCACTTTTTGAAAATCTTTTGGAAGTCCTCTTTTGAGAGCATATGTAGTCACACTGTACTTGCTGCCTCAATGCCCTGACTTGATTCGAAAAGTTTACCTTTCATTGTCCTTTTGACTTAGGGAAGAGCCAGAATTTGCATATTTCCCCATCTGATGAAAAAGGGCATGAGTACACAGAGTAATATTTTTGTGAGTCTGTTTCCTTTCGATGGTCCCCAAAACAGCATTTACAGGATTTTTGATCCTGCCTCGTGAAGACACTCTAGTGTCATTTTGTCTGTTTCCCACAACTGATGGTATGGAGCATATTACATACACTTATAGAATAGAAAGATAAATACATTTAACTGCTGTAATTCAGTTGAATTTTCTTCAGCATTTTGGCAAGGATTTAACATAGAAATATTTGGTCAATGTAATGGCTGACAGTAACAATCACGGATTATCTAATATGTCTACCTTTTTAATTTAGAGGGCATTTAATGCAGCACATTGACTAGACAAATGGTGCAGAACCCAAAATGGATGGAGTCAGAAGAACCAGTACATAACAAGTTATGGAGGACTCTGGCGCGTGGACTCTAGAACACTACATGAGGAAATAGTGTTCCTGCAGCCAGGAAGTTGAGGTTGACAGAATGTGGAAAACACACATCAAATGAGAACTGAAATCAAGAGAAGATGTTGAAATTGGAGAAGAAGTTACTTGATACTGAGAAGGAGAAAAAAGTCCAGGCATCAACAGCCTCCAAGTTACTTTTTTCTTATTGGTGCTTCTTGTTTGGTGGATTGTGGAGCATACGCACGTCAGAGAATCAGAGAACTAAGAGACAGACCGTGTACAAATAACTTGGACAGAGGAGAGCAAGTATGAGCAATGGAGGTGAAGAGGGATAGTTCCTGGGCTGGCAGCACACAGTGACCAAATAAGTGACGGAGATAATTCACAAATGGGTAGAACGTGATTCATAGGTAACCACCACTTATTTATCATAAAACTAATTTTGCATACTAGTTTAAATTAGCTACAAAAACTCTGAAGTAAACTCATACATCTTTTGCAAACATTGAAGTCTTTTATATTAAAATTGAGAAATAAAGATGCAAGATATCATCACAGCTGGATGAAATTTAAAACAATACTGCATAGTAATAAGATCAGGAATTAATAAAAGGTATAAATCAGAAAGTGAAAAGCAATACTATCAGCATTAAACATGAATAGAGTAGAAAAAATAAAGGAAAACTACTAATGTAATAAAATCGGTTCTAAATGTTGTGAAGTTGCATGTTCAGTATATTAAAAGGTGTTTTTATACAGAAAATACACAGATAAAGATAAACAAATAATTTATAAATTATCACAGTAGAAACCTTATGGTAAAAGTAAATAGCATTAAAAGTTTAAGAAATTTCAGAGCAATGAATGACTAATACTGAGAGAAATTATAAACTAATTGGAGACATAGCATAAATTTATGAACAGACAATGTAATCTTATAAACATGAGTTGGATCCATTAATGATGTAATTCTTCCCCAGGAATAAACCTTCCAGGGTTTGTATCTGAATGTCTGTGTACCTCTCAATGTGAAGGAGACATTTGACAAACTGATTCTCAAACTTGAATTGACTTGCAAAGAAATACGTACGAACACAAAAATAGACGGAATACCCAGAATTACTAAGACTTTATAGTAAAGGAGAAGTGCTGAAAGTGTTGGCAATTAGATAAAATAAAATGAACAGAGTTTTTCAGAACAGACTTAATATACGTGGTTCCCTGATTCATTAAAAACACACCACTGCAGAGAATTAGGGTAACAACAGAGTTCTTACTAAGACATGACTCTCGGGCAATTCGATGTCCTTATTAAACCAAAATGTGACTGAACATAATGAAATAGAGTAGCATAAAACGGCTTTTTGTATTTATCAGTTTGCAGAGCCAACAACAGTGGCCAATCAGGGAGTAACAGATTTGGAGGTAAATACTGAGAGTCTTGGGACAGCTCTCAGGTCAGTAGCAGGACTGAAGATGCTTTGAGTAGGGCAGAGGGAGAAGACACAGCAGCTCCCTACTCCCACTAGTCTGCGTAGCTAGCCGCAACAAGCTCTGGGACCTCTATTGTCAAAGGGTAGGATGTTGGGATTAGCATGGGCTCGAAAGAATGCTACCTGGACTAATGGTCTGATCATTTCATCCCTCTACACCAGGGTGCACGCTGCCTCGTGCAGCTCCAGGATATATAACCTGAACTGTGCTTTTCCAGAGAAGTGTCATCAATGAATATTGTGCTAAATGTGGTTACACTAAAGAGAACCAAGAGGACATTATATGCTTAAATGCAACGCCATGAAAAGATGTCCAGACGTGATAGAAAGTCCTTTCTATTACATCAATGATATGAGTATTCCTTTCAAAATTAGGGAATTTAAAGGCTGGCTTCCCTACTTTTGTGGTCAAATGGAGGTCTCCTTCAGATTCTGTAATGTAACGGTGTTCCCTGTTTTTATGGTTTGGGATCATGGTGGCTCTATGAGAGTCCATCACAGTGTTCTCTGTATATGAGGATCTAAGTCTCCATCGCATTCCAAAAAAAAAAAAAAAAAAATTCATCCTTGACTAAGATCCTCAAAAACCTGAAACCACTACAACACAAATAAAACTCTAACAATCTATATCAGATTCATATACAGACGCGGTCTGGGGGCATATATTGGAAATTGCGTTAATGGGGATGCAGTGTCTTTTTTATTTTATTTGAGGATATGCAAAATGAAAGAGAAAGAGCATCTGACCTAACACAATCTATATGTGAGAGTGTAATATGTGCACAAATACAGTTAAAAGAAATCAGTCGTGTTTAAAATAAAAAAAAATGGAAAGCATAACACACTTGCCAGGTTCATAGCAGTTGTGAAATTCTGTTGAGCAAATGTTGAGTTTCTGGATTAGATTTTAATTCTTTTGAGTGATTTCTCTTGGATCAACTAAACTCTGTGTTCTTGTTTCTTCTTCAGAGTCATAGACATCCTTTGTTTATGGAAAGTGGCGTGTCTTTAGAACTGTATGTGAAAAACAGTTTCTGTGTGAACTGCATCAAATAAACTGAGACATGGAAGGGCCCAAAACCACCAGCTTAAATCAGCCTGTCAAAAGTTCCTTTCTTTTATCTGGGGTGTTTAAATGTGAATGCTAAAACCCATTTTGTGTTCTGTGTTTCACTCTTCTATAAAGGTGATAAGACCTAAGAGACCTGTTGTTTGATGAATGGAATCCTCCAACAGCTTTCTCTTATGTTCCTCATAAGTAAACTTTGGTCTTACTGAGGACATGTAGTTTCCCAAACACCCAAATACCATGGGGCATTTACAAATGACTGAGCTCATCTGGACTTTTGCCTCCAAACTACTTCCTTTTAACTGTCCCTCTCGTTCACCAGGGGGTCTCACCTACTTTCCTTTTCTCCAAAGCACAAACATCAGAGAGCCCCAGTCAACAGTACAGTGTCTTCCATAGTGCAGATATCCAATGTTTCGGAAGAAATGGACCCACTTGTATGCCATGTTATTGAGTTAGATTTATTTTCTCCTGTGTTCTTTCAAAGCTAGGCATATCCAAATATACAAATTTTAGTATACAGAAACATAGTTAAAATTATTAGGGAATCAAAAAATTGAGTTTTTAAATTTATATATTTCACTTACTTGAGTCAAAATATTTGGTTTTTTTTTGAGACAAACAAAATTGAGAGAATTTATTGTCAGTGGACGTTCCTTGCATGAAATGTTAAAAATTTTTCAGACAAAAGGAATATTCTTCTGGTCAGAAACTCAGATCTGTATAAGTAAAGGGAGCCAGGCATGGTGGCACACATCTGGAATCCCAGCACTTGGGAGGCTGAGGCAGGAGGAGCGTGGTGAGCTCTAGGCCAGCCTGGGCTACAAAGTGAGTTCAAGACCAGCCTGAACTGCGTAATGAGACCCTGTCTCAAAAAGACAAAAAAAGGAAGAAAGTCAGAAAAAGAGTAAGTTACAAGCTTATTTTTCTTTTTTTTTTTTCACTCTTAGTATCACTTTTATTGAATATGCACTACATGCACATGATGCAGGTAGGGATAAAGTTTATGGATCCATGCATTACAGACAAGATAGACTGGATTTTTGCCAAACATGCAGAGTCAATTAGGAAACTGCTCAAAGTTCCTTAGAGGGAATGGTTTCCGTGAGAACAAGTTTAGATGTAGAGCTGTGTACATATCCCAAAGCATCCTATTCATTTGGTTTCCTGAGTTTATTTGCATTCTGTTTTTCTTTTGCCGTTTCTACAAGTGGTATTAACTGCTGGTATTCTGCTAAAGTCTTTAACAGTTCTGTAATGAAAGGCAGATAATTATGCTTCCTTCTGATATTTTCAATCTTGTATCTTTTTAATATTTGTACTTCTTCAACAAGCATCTGATTTTTGGCAACTTCTGACTGAATAGCACTTAACATATTATTACCCTGATCTGTATCCACAGGTTCCTCCTCTGCAAGTTGTCTTTGTAACTCTGCTATCTTCTGTTCATATAACTTTTTTCTGTCAGACACAATGGCCATTAAGTTAAGTCGAATTTCACCTTCGCTGTACTTTTGTATCCTTTTTTCTATGACTGGTCCTACTGCACTAATCCAGTCATCTTGATTGCATGCACCTAAATCAATTGGTCCTTGTCTTAATCCATCCAATTCATATAACCTTCCATTAAAAGGAACATAACTGACAAAGTGAAAAGTATCTTCTTCTTTGGCTGATGTCTTTGCATCAAATTCAAGCATTTGTTGTCTGGCAAAACTGTTGTGCACTTGTCGAATCACATCTGAATTGTACAATGCCAAACGTTTCATAGCTGCATCAAAACTTTGTGAAAATTCTGACTGTCTCTCCTAAATGGACATCTTGATGGGTACAGTTCAATAGCACACTTACAATGGCTTGAGTAGCACAGGCATTGTTAATTACCTGCTTGGCAAAAATTATTGTGTCAAGTCTGGAGTCCTGAACCACAGAGTCTGCTGGTTCTTCTCCTGGCTGCCACTCGAAAAAAAAAATTAACCTATGCACTGGCTTTAATTTTTCAAAATTCTCAGGCTCTAAACTCCATAATTTCTTCTAGTTGGGCACCTCGGCAACCTGCAGCGCGCCAGAGCGCAGGAAGACTCTCTAGCCATGGAAGAGACGTCGAAAGTCTTCCAGGGCCTTGCGGGACCCGAAGTGGATTCGGAAGGGGCCGGAACCTGGAAGGCCCGGCGACCCTGGAGTTTCCGCCGCCCCTCAGGCCGCCGCCTTTCGCCGTTTCCCAACTCTGCGCAGGGATTCTCGTGGCGGCGCCGCGGCTCCGAAGGGTTGGCCGCCGGGCAAAGGCGAGGAAACGCGGAGGCGGGGGGCCCTCTGTGCGGCCCGCGCGACTCCGGGGACGTGCCGTCCTCCGCGCCTCTCACGCGCCCCAGCGGCGGAGGCCG